>NW_028226644.1:0-29853 GCF_052327205.1 Somniosus microcephalus
ATGTTGCCTGACCTGCTGAGTTTTTCCAGCATTTTCTGTTGTTATTTGCAATTATAACAGTGTCTGATTATACCACTCTGTGAATGAACCAATCTGTGATTACTCCAGTCTGTGATTGTACCAGTCTGTGATTATACCAGTCTGTGTTTATACCAGTCTGTGATCATACCAGTCTGTGATTATACCAGTCTGTGATTGTACCAGTCTGTAATCATACCCGTCTGTGATTATACCTGTCTGTGATTATACCAGTGTGTGATTATACCTGTGCATGATTATACCAGTCTGTGATTATACCAGTCTTTGATTGTACCAGTCTGTGTGTATACCATTGTGTGATTATACCAGTCTGTGATTTTACCAGTGTGTGAATATACCAGTGTGTGATTGTACCAGTCCATGATTATAGTAGTGTGTGCTTATACCACTATGTAATTGTAACAGTCTGTGATTATACCAGCCTGTGATTATACCAGTGTGTGAATGTACCAGTGTGTGATTGTACCAGTCTGTGATTACACTAGTCTGTGATTAAACCAGTGTGTGATTATACCAGTTTGTGATTATACCAGTATGTGAATCTACCAATGTGTGATTGTCCCAGCCTGTGATTACACCAGTCTGTGATTATACCAGTGTGTGATTATACCAGTCTGTGATTATAACAGTCTGTGATTGTACCAGTCCGTGATTACTCCAGTCTGTGATTATACCAGTCTGTGAGTATAACAGTCTGTGAATAGACCAGAGTGTGATCATAGCGGTGTGTGATTATACCAGTCTGTTATTGTACCAGTCTGTGATTATACCATCGTGTGATTATACCAGTGTGTTATTATACCAGTCTGTGATTATACCAGTCTGTGATTATACCAGTAAGTGAATATACTTGTGTCTGATTGTACCAGTCTGTGATTACACCAGTCTCTGATTATACTAGTGTGTGAATATACCAGTCCTTGATAATACCAGTCGGTGTTTGTACCAGTCTATGATTATACCAGTGTGTGATTATACCATTATGTAATTGTACCAGCCTGTGATTATACCAGTGTGTGAATATACCAGTGTGTGATTGTACCAGTCTTTGATTACACCAGTCTGTGATTATACCAATGTGTGCATATACCAATATGTAATTGTACCAGTCTGTGATTATGCCAGTCTGTGATTATACCAGTGTGTGAATATACCAGTGTGTGATTGTACCAGTCTGTGATTACACCAGTCTGTGAGTAAATCAGTGTGTGATTATACTTTTCTGTGATTATAGCCTTATGTGAATCTACCTGTGTGTGATTGTACCTGTCTGTGGTTATTCCAGTCTGTGATTATACCAGTTTGTGATTATACCAGTCTGTGATTTTACCTGTGTGTGGATATACCAGTGTGTGATTGTACCAGTCTGTGATTATACCATCCTATTTTTATACCAGTCTGTGGTTGTACCAGCCTGTGATTATACCAGTCTGTGATTATACCATCGTGTGATTATACCAGTGTGTGATTATACCAGTGTGTGCTTATACCAGTATGTAATTGTACCAGTCTGTGATTATACCAGTCTGTGATTATACCAGTGTGTGAATATACCAGTGTGTGTTTGTACCAGTCTGTGATTACACTAGTCTGTGATAATACAAATCTGTGATTGTACCAGTGTGTGATTATACCAGTGTGTGATTATACCAGTGTGTGATTATACCAGTGTGCGATTATACTGGTATGTAATTGTACTAGTCTGTGATTATACCAGTCTGTGATTATACCAGTCTGTGATAGTACAAATCTGTGATTGTACCAGCGTGTGATTATACCCGTGTGTGACTATAACAGTGTGTGATTATACATGTGTGTTTATACCAGTCATTGATTATACCAGTCTGTGATTACACCGTTGTGTGATTATACCAATGTGCGATTATACTGGCATGTAATTGTACTAGTCTGTGATGATACCAGTCTGTGATTATACCAGTCTGTGAATATACCAGTGTGTGATTTTTCCAGCCTGTGATTACACCAGTCTGTGAATAGACCAGAGTGTGATCATAGCGGTGCGTGATTATACCTGTCTGTGAGTGTACCAGTCTATGATTATACCATTGTGAGATTATACCAGTGTGTGATTGTACCAGTCTGTGATTATACCTGTCTGTGATTATCCCTGTAAGTGAATATACCAGTGTCTGAATGTACCAGTCTGTGATTACAACAGTCTGTGATTATAGCAGTGTGTGATTATATCAGTCCTTGATAATACAAGTCTGTGTTTGTACCAGTCTGTGATTATATCAGTGTGTGATTGTACCAGCATGTAATTGTACCTGTCTGTGATTATACCAGTCTGTGATTATACCAGTGTGTGAATATACCAGTGTGTGATTGTACCAGTCTGTGATTACACCAGTCTGTGAGTAAATCAGTGTGTGATTATACTTTTCTGTGATTATAGCCGTATGTGAATCTACCTGTGTGTGATTGTACTTGCCTGTGGTTATTCCAGTCTGTGATTATACCAGTTTGTGATTATACCAGTCTGTGATTTTACCTGTGTGTGGATATACCAGTGTGTGATTGTACCAGTCTGTGCTTATACCATCCTATTTTTATACCAGTCTGTGGTTGTACCAGTCTGTGATTATACCAGTCTGTGATTATACCATCGTGTGATTATACCAGTGTGTGATTATACCAGTGTGTGCTTATACCAGTATGTAATTGTACCAGTCTGTGATTATACCAGTCTGTGATTATACCAGTGTGTGATTACACCAGTCTGTGATTATACCAGTGTGTGATGAAACGAGTCTGTGATTATACCAGTGTGTGATTATACAAGGCTTTGATTATAACAGTCTTTGATTGTACCCGTCTGTGATTATACCAGTCTGTGATTATGCCAGTGTGTGAATATACCAGTGTGTGATTGTACCAGCCTGTGATTACCCCAGTCTGTGAATATACCAATGTGTGATTATACCAGTCTGTGATTATACCAGTCTATGTTTGTACCAGTCTGTGATTATACTAATGTGTGATTATACCAGTATGTAATTGAACCAGTGTGTGATTGTACCAGTCTGTGATTATACCAGTCTGTGATTATACCAGTGTGTGATTATATGAGTCTGTGATTATATCACTGTATGATTGTACCAGTGTGTGATTATACCAGTCTCTGATTATACCAGTCTGTGATTGTACTAGCCTGTGATTATACCAGTCTGTGATTATACCAGTGTGTGATTATAGCAGTGTGTGATTATACCAGTGTGTGATTTCACCAGACTGTGATTATACCAGAGTGTGATTTAACCAGTCTGTGATTATATCAGTGTGTGATTATACAAGTCTTTGATTATAAGAGTCTTTGATTGTACCAGTCTGTGATTATACCAGTCTGTGTTTATACTAGTGTGTGAATATACCAGTGTGTGATTGTACCAGCCTGTGATTACCCCAGTCTGTGACTATACCAGTGTGTGATTATACTAGTCTCTGATTATACCAGTCTATGTTTGTACCAGTCTCTGATTATACCAATGTGTGATTATACCAGTATGTAATTGAAGCAGTTTGTGATTATACCAGTCTATGAATACACCAGTATGTGAATATACCAGTGTGTGATTGTATCAGTCTGTGATTACATCAGTCTGTGATTATACCAGTGTGTGATAATACCCGTCAGTGATTATACCAGCCTGTGATTGTACAAGTCTGTGATTATGCCAATCTGTGATTATACCAGTCTGCGATTATACCAGTGTGTTATTATATGAGTCTGTGATTATATCACTGTGTGATTGTACCAGTGTGTGATAATGCCAGTCTCTTATTATACCAGTCTGTGATTGTACTAGCCTTTGATTATACCAGTCTGTGATTATACCAGTGTTTGATTATTGCAGTGTGTGATTATACCAGTGTGTGATTACACCAGTGTGTGATTATACCAGTGGGTGGTTAAACCAGTCTGTGAGTATACCAGTGTCTGTTTATGCATGTCTGTGATTATAACAGTCTTTGATTGTACCAGTCTGTGATTATACCAGTCTGTGATTATAACAGTGCATGAATATACCAGTGTGTGATTGTACCAGTCTGTGATTACCCCAGTCTGTGATTATTCCAGTGTGCGATTATACCAGTCTGTGATTATACCAGTCTATGTTTGTACCAGTATGTGAATATACCAGTGTGTGATTGTATCAGTCTGTGATTACATTAGTCTGTGATTATACCAGTGTGTGATAATACCGGTAAGTGATTATACCAGTCTGTGATTATACCAGTCTTTGCTTGTACCAGTGTGTAATTACACCAGTACGATAGCAAAATACTGCAGGGTTTTGACCCGAGACGTCAACTCAAATTTCTCTCCATGGATGTTGCCTGACCTGCTGAGTATTTCCAGCATTTTCTGTTGTTATTTGTAATTATACCAGTGTCTGATTATACCAGTCTGTGATTATACCAGTATGTGATTATACCAGCATGTAACTGCACCAGTCTGTGATTATACCAGTGTGTGAATATACCAGTGTGTGATTATGCCAGTTTGTGATTATACCAGTCTGTGATTTTACCAGTGTGTGAATATACCAGTGTGTGATTATTCCCATGCGTGATTATACCAGTCTGTGCTTGTACCAGTCTGTGATTATACCAGTCTGTGATTATTCCAGTGTGTGATTGTTCCAGTCTGTGATTATACCAGTCAGTGATTATAACAGTCTGTGATTATACCGGTTTGTGATTATACCAGTTTGTGAATATACCAGTGTGTGATTTTACCTGTCATGGATTACACCAGTCTTTCATTATACCAGTCTGTGAATACACCAGTCTGTGTATATATCAGTCTGTGATTGTACCAGTCTGTGATTATTCCAGTCTGTGATCATACCAATATGTGATTATACCCGTGTGTTATTGTACCAGCCTGTGATTACTCCAGTCTGTGATTGTACCAGTCTGTGATTATACCAGTCTGTGTTTATACCAGTCTGTGATTATGCCAGTGTGTGATTATGCCGGTGTGTGAATATACCAGTCTGTGATTATACCAGTCTTTGCTTGTACCAGTGTGTAATTACACCAGTACGATAGCAAAATACTGCAGGGTTTTCACCCAAAACGTCAACTATAATTTCTCTCCACGGATGTTGCCTGACCTGCTGAGTTTTTCCAGCATTTTCTGTTGTTATTTGTAATTATACCAGTGTCTGATTATACCAGTCTGTGAATGAACCAGTCTGTGATTACTCCAGTCTGTGATTGTACCAGTCTGTGATTATACCAGTCTGTGTTTATACCAGTCTGTGATCATACCAGTCTGTGATTATACCAGTCTGTGATTGTACCAGTCTGTGATCATACCCGTCTGTGATTATACCTGTCTGTGATTATACCAGTATGTGATTATACCTGTGCATGATTATACCAGTCTGTGATTATACCAGCCTGTGATTGTACCAGTCTGTGAGTATACCATTGTGAGGTTATACCAGTCTGTGATTTTACCAGTGTGTGAATATACCAGTGTGTGATTGTACCAGTCCATGATTATAGCAGTGTGTGCTTATACCACTATGTAATTGTAACAGTCTGTGATTATACCAGTCTGTGATTATACCAGTGTGTGAATGTACCAGTGTGTGATTGTACCAGTCTGTGATTACACTAGTCTGTGATTAAACCAGTGTGTGATTATACCAGTTTGTGATTATCCCAGTATGTGAATCTACCAATGTGTGATTGTCCCAGTCTGTGATTACACCAGTCTGTGATTATACCATTGTGTGATTATACCAGTCTGTGAGTATACCAGTCTGTGAGTAGACCAGAGTGTGATCATAGTGGTGCGTGATTATACCAGTTTGTTATTGTACCAGTCTGTGATTATACCATCGTGTGATTATACCAGTGTGTTATTATACCAGTCTGTGATTATACCAGTCTGTGATTATACCAGTAAGTGAATATACTTGTGTCTGATTGTACCTGTCTGTGATTACACCAGTCTCTGATTATACCAGTGTGTGAATATGCTAGTCCTTGATAATACCAGTCGGTGTTTGTACCAGTCTGTGATTATACCATTGTGTGATTATACCATTATGTAATTGTACCAGTCTGTGATTATACCAGTGTGTGAATATACCAGTGCGTGATTGTACCAGTCTTTGATTACACCAGTCTGTGATTATACCAATGTGTGCGTATACCAGTATGTAATTGTACCAGTCTGTGATTCTGCCAGTCTGTGATTATACCAGTGTGTGAATATACCAGTGTGTGATTGAACCAGTCTGTGATTGCACCAGTCTGTGAGTAAACCAGTGTGTGATTATACTTTTCTGTGATTATAGCCGTATGTGAATCTACCAGTGTGTGATTGTACCTGTCTGTGCTTACTCCAGTCTGTGATTATACCAGTTTGTGATTATACCAGTCTGTGATTTTACCTGTGTGTGAATATACCAGTGTGTGATTGTACCAGTCTGTGATATACCAGCCTATTTATATACCAGTCTGTGGTTGTACCAGTCTGTGATTATACCAGTCTGTGATTATACCAGTCTGTGATTATACCATCGTGTGATTATACCAGTGTGTGATTATACCAGTGTGTACTTATACCAGTATGTAATTGTACCAGTCTGTGATTATACCAGTCTGTGATTATACCAGTGTGTGATTATACCAGTGTGTGATTCTACCAGTCTGTGATTACACTAGTCTGTGTTTGTAACAGTCTGTGATTATACCTGTCTGTGATTAGCCCAGTGTGTGATTATACCAGTGTGTGATTATACCAGTGTGTGATTATACCAGTCTGTGATTATACCAGTCTGTGATTATACCACTAAGTGTATATACGAGTGTGTGATTGTACAAGTCTGTGATTACACCAGACTGTTATTATACCAGTGTGTGATTATACCAGTCCTTGATAGCACCAGTCTGTTATTATACCAGTCTGTGATTTAACTGTCTGTGATAATACAAATCTGTGATTGTACCAGTGTGTGATTATACCAGTGTCTGATTACAACAGTGAGAGATTATACCAGTGTGTGTTTATACCAGTCATTGATTATACCAGTCTGTGATTATACCAGTGTGTGTTTATACCAGTGTGTGATTATACTGGTATGTAATTGTACTAGTCTGTGATTATACCAGTCTGTGATTAAACCAGTGTGTGAATATACCAGTGTGTGATTTTTCCAGTCTGTGATTACACCAGTCTGTGATTATATCAGTCTGTGATTCTACCAGTCTGTGATTATACCAGTCTGTGATTATACCAGTATGTGATTGTACCAGTTTGTGATTCTACCAATCTTTGATTATAGCAGTCTGTGATTATACCAGTCTGTGCTTATACCACTGTGTGATTATACCAGTCTGTGATTACACCAGTCTGTGATTATACCAGTCTGTGATTATACCAGTGTGTGATTATACCAGCCTGTGATTATACCATTATGTGATTATGCCAGAGTGTGATTGTAACAGTCTGTGATTATACCAGTCTGCAATTATACCAGTGTGCGACTATACCGGTGCGTGATTATACCAGTCTGTGATTGTAGAAGTCTGTGATTATTCCAGTCTGTGATTATACCAGTGTGTGATTATAGCAGTGTGTGATTATACCAGTGTGTGATTATGCCAGTGTGTGACTATACCAGTGTGTGAATGTAGCAGTGTGTGATTGTACCAGTCTGTGATTACATCAGTTTTTGATTACACCATTGTGTGATTATACCAGTCAGTGATTATACCAGTCTGTGATTGTACCAGTGTGTGATTATACTAGTCTGTGCTTATATCAGTGTGTGGTTATACCAGTATGTGATTATACCAACATGTAACTGTACCAGTCTGTGATTATAACAGTTTGAGATTATACCAATGTGTGAATATACCAGTGTGTGATTGTTGTAGTCTGTGATTACACCAGTCAGTGATTATAACAATGTGTGATTATAACAGTCTGTGATTATACCAGCCTGTGATTATAGCAGTCTGTGATTATAGCAGCCTGTGATTATACCAGTTTGTGATTATACCAGTCTGTGATTACACCAGTCTGTGATTATACCAGTCTGTGATTGTACCAGTCTTTGATTCTACCAGTCTGTGATTACTCCAGTCTGTGATTATATCAGTTTGTGATTATACCAGTCTGTGATTTTACCAGTCTGTGAATATACCAGTGTGTGTTTGTACCAGTCTGTGATTATACCAGTCTGTGTTTATAACAGTCTGTGATTATACCAGTCTGTGATTATACCAGTCTGTGATTGTACCAGCCTGTGATTATACCAGGCTGTGATTGTACCAGTCTGTGATTATATGATTGTGTGATTATTCCAGTCTATGATTATACCAGTCTGTGAATATACCAGTGTGTGATTGTACCAGTCCATGATTATACCAGTGTGTGCTTATACCAGTATGTAATTGTACCAATCGGTGATTATAAGAGGCTGTGATTGTACCAGTCTGTGATTACTCCAGTCTGTGATTATAACAGTTTGTGATTATACCAGTCTGTGATTTTACCAGTGTGTGAATATACCAGTGTGTGATTATACCAGTGTGTGATTATGCCAGTGTGTGACTATACCAGTGTGTGAATGTAGCAGTGTGTGATTGTACCAGTCTGTGATTACATCAGTTTTTGATTACACCAGTGTGTGATTATACCAGTCAGTGATTATACCAGTCTGTGATTGTACCAGTGTGTGATTATACTAGTCTGTGCTTATATCAGTGTGTGGTTATACCAGTATGTGATTATACCAACATGTAACTGTACCAGTCTGTGATTATAACAGTTTGAGATTATACCAATGTGTGAATATACCAGTGTGTGATTGTTGTAGTCTGTGATTACACCAGTCAATGATTATAACAATGTGTGATTATAACAGTCTGTGATTATACCAGTCTGTGATTATAGCAGTCTGTGATTATAGCAGCCTGTGATTATAGCAGTTTGTGATTATACCAGTTTGTGAATATACAAGTGTGTGATATTACCTGTCATGGATTACACCAGTCTGTGATTATACCAGTCTGTGATTACACCAGTCTGTGATTATACCAGTCTGTGATTACACCAGTCTGTGATTATACCAGTCTGTGATTACACCAGTCTGTGATTATACCAGTCTGTGATTGTACCAGTCTTTGATTCTACCAGTCTGTGATTACTCCAGTCTGTGATTATATCAGTTTGTGATTATACCAGTCTGTGATTTTACCAGTCTGTGAATATACCAGTGTGTGTTTGTACCAGTCTGTGATTATACCAGTCTGTGTTTATACCAGTCTGTGATTATACCAGTCTGTGATTATACCAGTCTGTGATTGTACCAGTCTGTGATTATACCAGGCTGTGATTGTACCAGTCTGTGATTGTATGATTGTGTGATTATTCCAGTCTATGATTATACCAGTCTGTGAATATACCAGTGTGTGATTGTACCAGTCCATGATTATACCAGTGTGTGCTTATACCAGTATGTAATTGTACCAATCGGTGATTATAAGAGTCTGTGATTGCACCAGTCTGTGATTACTCCAGTCTGTGATTATAACAGTTTGTGATTATACCAGTCTGTGATTTTACCAGTGTGTGAATATACCAGTGTGTGATTCTACCAGTCTGTGATGATACCAGTCTGTGTTTATACCAGTCTGTGAATATACCAGTCTGTGGTTGTACCAGCCTGTGATTATACCAGTCTGTGATTATACCAGTCTGTGATTATACCATCGTGTGATTTTACCAGTGTGTGATTTTACCAGTCTGTGATTATACCAGTAAGTTAATATACCAGTGTCTGATTGTACCAGTCTGTGATTACACCAGTCTGTGATTATACCAGTATTTAATTGTACCAGTCTGTGATTATACCAGTGTATACCAGTGTTTGACTGTACCAGTCTGTGATTACACCAGTCTGTGATTATATCAGTGTGTGATTATACTAGCCTGTGATAATACCAGTCTGTGATTATACCAGTCTGTGATTATACCAGTGTGTGCTTATACCAGTATGTAATTGAACCAGTCTGTGATTATACCAGTCTGTGATTATTACCAGTGTGTGAATATACCAGTGTGTGATTGTACCAGTCTGTGATTACACCAGTTTGTGATTAAACCAGTGTCTGATTAAAGCAGTCTGTGATTATACCAGTTTGTGAATCTACCAGTGTGTGAAGGTACCTGTCTGAGATTACACCAGTTTTTTATTATGCCAGTGTATGTTTATAGTAGTCTGTGATTATACCAATCTGTTATTGTACAAGTCTATGATTATGTTAGTCTGTGATTATAGCAGTCTATGATTATGCCAGTGTGTGACCATACCAGTCTGTGATTATACAAATCTGTGATAGTACCAGTGTGTGATTATAACAGTGTGTGATTATAACTGTGTGTGACTAAAGCAGTCCTTGATAATACAAGTCTGTGTTTGTACCAGTCTGTGATTATACTAGTGTGTGATTATACCAGCATGTAATTGTACCAGTCTGTGATTATACCAGTGTGTGAATATACCAGTGTTTGATTGTATCAGTCTGTGATTACACCAGTCTGTGGTTATACATGTATGTAATTGTACCAGTCTGTGATTATACCAGTCTGTGATTATACCAGTGTGTGAATATACCAGTGTGTGATTGTACCAGTCTGTGATTACACCAGTCTGTGATTAAACTAGTGTATGATTATACGATTCTGTGATTATACCAGTATGTGAATCTATCAGTGTGTGATTGTACCTGTCTGTGATTACTCCAGTCTTTGATTATACCAGTTTGTGATTATGCCAGTCTGTGATTTTACCAGTGTGTGAATATATCAGTGTGTGATTGTACCAGTCTGTGATTATACCAGCCTGATTTTATACAAGTCTGTGGTTGTACTAGTCTGTGATTATACCAGTCTGTGATTATACCAGTCTGTGATTAGGCCAGTGTGTGATCATACCGGAGCGTGATTATACCAGTCTGTGATTATACCATCGTGTCATTATACCAGTGTATGATTATACCAGTGTGCGAATATACCAGTGTGTGATTCTACCAGTCTGTGATGATACCAGTCTGTGTTTATACCAGTCTGTGATTATACAAGTCTGTGATTATACCAGTCTGTGTTTATACCAGTCTGTGATAATACCAGTCTGTGATTATACCAGTCTGTGGTTGTACCAGCCTGTGATTATACCTGTCTGTGATTATGCCAGTCTGTGAATAGACCAGGGTGTGGTCATAGCGGTGCGTGATTATACCAGTCTGCGATTGTACCAGTCTGTGATTATACCAGTGTCTGATTATACTAGTGTGTGATTATACCAGTCTGTGATTGTACTAGCCTTTGATTATACCTGTCTGTGATTATACCAGTGTGTGATTATTGCAGTGTGTGATTAAACCAGTCTGTGAGTATACCAGTGTGTGATTATACATGTCTGTGATTATAACAGTCTTTGATTGTAGCAGTCTGTGATTATACCAGTCTCTGATTATACCAGTTTGTAATTATACCAGCATGTGATTATGCCGGTGTGTGATTATACTAGTCTGTGATTATACCAGTCTGTGATCATACCAGTCTGTGAGTATACCAGTGTGTGATTATACCTGTCTGTGATTGTACCAGTGTGTGATTATACCAGTGTTTGATTATACCAGTGTGTGATTGTACCAGTCTGTGATTATACCAGTATGTGATTATACCAGTTTGTGATTGTACCATTCTGTGATTACACCAGTCTGTGATTATACCAGTTTGTGATTATACCAGCCTATGATTATACCAGTCTGTGATTGTACCAGTCTGTGATTATGACAGTCTGTGATTCTACCAGTCTGTGATTATAACAGGGTGTGTTTATACCAGTGTGTGAAAATACCAGTCAGTGATTATACAAATCTGTGATTGTGCCAGTGTGAGATTATACCAGTGTGTAATTAAAACAGTGTCTGATTATACCAGTGTGCGATTATAGCAGTCTGTAATTATACCAGTCTGTGATTATAGCAGTGTTTGATAATACCAGAGTGCGATTATACCAGTCTGTATTTGTACTAGTCTGTGATTATACCAGTCTGTGATTATATCAGTGTGTGAATATACCAGTGTGTGTTTGTTGCAGTTTGTGATTATAGCAGTGTGTGATTATACCAGTGTGTGATTATACCAGTCTGTCATTATACCAGTCTGTGATTATACCAGTCTGTGATTATACCAGTGTGTGATTATACCAGTCTGCGATTGTACCAGTCTGTGATTATACCAGTGTCTGATTATACTAGTGTGTGATTATACCAGTCTGTGATTGTACTAGCCTTTGATTATACCTGTCTGTGATTATACCAGTGTGTGATTACACCAGTGTGTGATTATACCAGTGTGTGATTAAACCAGTCTGTGATTATACCGGTTTGTGATTTTACCAGTTTGTGAATATACCAGTGTGTGATTTTACCTGTCATGGATTACACCAGTCTTTGATTATACCAGTCTGTGAATACATCAGTCTGTGAATATTTCAGTCTGTGATTGTACCAGTCTGTGATTCTACCAGTCTGCGATTACACCAGTCTGTGATTATTCCAGCCTGTGATCATACCAGTGCTTGATTATACCAGTCTGTGATTATACCAATATGTGATTATACCCATGTGTGATTGTACCAGTCTGTGATTACTCCAGTCTGTGATTGTACCAGTCTGTGATTATACCAGTCTGTGTTTATACCAGTCTGTGATTATGCCAGTGTGTGATTATGCCGGTGTGTGATTATACCAGTCTGTGATTATACCAGTCTTTGCTTGTACCAGTGTGTAATTACACCAGTACGACAGCAAAATACTGCAGGGTTTTGACCTGAAACGTCAACTCAAATTTCTCTCCACGGATGTTGCCTGACCTGCTGAGTTTTTCCAGCATTTTCTGTAGTTATTTGTAATTATACCAGTGTCTGATTATACCAGTCTGTGATTGAACCAGTCTCTGATTACTCCAGTCTGTGATTGTACCAGTCTGTGATTATACCAGTCTGTGTTTATACCAGTCTGTGATCATACCAGCCTGTGATTATACCAGTCTGTGATTGTACCAGTCTGTGATCATACCCGTCTGTGATTATATCTGTCTGTGATTATACCAGTGTGTGATTATACCTGTGCATGATTATACCAGTCTGTGATTATACCAGTCTGTGATTGTACCAGTCTGTGAGTATACCATTGTGTGATTATACCAGTCTGTGATTTTACCAGTGTGTGAATATACCAGTGTGTGATTGTACCAATCCATGATTATAGCAGTGTGTGCTTATACCACTATGTAATTGTAACAGTCTGTGATTATACCAGTCTGTGATTATACCAGTGTGTGAATGTACCAGTGTGAGATTGTACCAGTCTGTGATTACACCAGCCTGTGATTAAACCAGTGTGTGATTATACCAGTTTGTGATTATACCAGTATGTGAATCTACCAATGTGTGATTGTCCCAGTCTGTGATTACACCAGTTTTTGATTATACCAGTCTGTGAGTATACCAGTCTGTGAATAGACCAGAGTGTGATCATAGTGGTGCGTGATTATACAAGTCTGTTATTGTACCAGTCTGTGATTATACCATCATATGATTATACCAGTGTGTTATTATACCTGTCTGTGATTATACCAGTCTGTGATTATACCAGTAAGTGAATATACTTCTGTCTGATTGTACCAGTCTGTGGTACACCAGTCACTGATTATACCAGTGTGTGATTATACCAGTCCTTGATAATACCAGTCAGTGATTATACCTGTCTGTGATTAGCCCAGTGTGTGATCATACCAGTGTGTGATTACACCAGTGTGTGATTATACCATCGTGTGGTTTTACCAGTGTGTGATTTTACCAGTCTGTGATAACACCAGTCTGTGATTATACCAGTAAGTTAATATACCCGTGTCTGATTGTACCAGTCTGTGATTACACCAGTCTGTGATTATACCAGTCCTTGATAATACCAGTCTGTGTTTGTACCAGTCTGTGATTATGCCAGCCTGTGATTATACCAGTCTGTGATCATGCCAGTGTGTGATTATGCCGGTGTGTGATTATACCAGTCTGTGATTATACCAGTCTTTGCTTGTACCAGTGTGTAATTACACATGTACGATAGCAAAATCCTGCAGGGTTTTGACCCGAAACGTCAACTCAAATTTCGCTCCACGGATGTTGCCTAACCTGCTGAGTTTTTCCAGCATTTTCTGTTGTTATCTGTAAATATACCAGTGTCTGATTATACCAGTCTGTGATTATACCAGTGTATGATTATGCCAGTATGTGATTATACCAGCATGTAACTGCACCAGTCTGTGATTATATCAGTCTGTGATTATACCAGTGTGTGAATATACCAGTGTGTGATTATACCAGTGTGTGATTATACCCATGCGTGATTATACCAGTCTGTGCTTGTACCAGTCTGTGATTATACCAGTCTGTGATTATTCCAGTGTGTGATTATACCAGTATATGATTATACCAGCATGTAACTGTACCAGTCAGTGATTATACCAGTCTGTGATTATACCAATGTGTGATTATCCAATGTGTGATTGTTCCAGACTGTGATTACCCCTGTCAGTGATTATAACAATGTGTGATTATAACAGTCTGTAATTATACCAGTCTGTGTTTGTACCAGTCTGTGATTGTACCAGTCTGTGATTATACCGGTTTGTGATTATACCAGTTTGTGAATATACCAGTGTGTGATTTTACCTGTCATGGATTACACCAGTCTTTGATTATACCAGTCTGTGAATACACCAGTCTGTGAATATATCAGTCTGTGATTGTATCAGTCTGTGATTCTACCAGTCTGCGATTACACCAGTCTGTGATTATTCCAGTCTGTGATCATACCAGTGCTTGATTATACCAGTCTGTGATTATACCAATATGTGATTATACCCGTGTGTGATTGTACCAGTCAGTGATTACTCCAGTCTGTGATTGTACCAGTCTGTGATTATATCAGTCTGTGTTTATACCAGTCTGTGATTATGCCGGTGTGTGATTATACCAGTCTGTGATTATACCAGTCTTTGCTTGTACCAGTGTGTAATTACACCAGTACGATAGCAAAATACTGCAGGGTTTTGAACTGAAACGTCAACTCAAATTTCTCTCCACGGATGTTGCCTGACCTGCTGGGTTTTTCCAGCATTTTCTGTTGTTATTTGTAATTATACCAGTGTCTGATTATACCAGTCTGTGATTGAATCAGTCTGTGATTACTCCAGTCTGTGATTGTACCAGTCTGTGATTATACCAGTCTGTGTTTATACCAGTCTGTGATCATACCAGCCTGTGATTATACCAGTCTGTGATTGTACCAGTCTGTGATCATGCCCGTCTGTGATTATACCTGTCTGTGAATATACCAGTGTGTGATTATACCTGTGCATGATTATAGCAGTCTGTGATTATACCAGTCTGTGATTGTACCAGTCTGTGAGTATACCATTGTGTGATTATACCAGTCTGTGATTTTACCAGTGTGTGAATATACCAGTGTGTGATTGTACCAATCCATGATTATAGCAGTGTGTGCTTATACCACTATGTAATTGTAACAGTCTGTGATTATACCAGTCTGTGATTATACCAGTGTGTGAATGTACCAGTGTGTGATTGTACCAGTCTGTGATTACACCAGTCTGTGATTAAACCAGTGTGTGATTATACCAGCTTGTGATTATACCAGTATGTGAATCTACCAATGTGTGATTGTCCCAGTCTGTGATTACACCAGTCTGTGATTATACCAGTGTGTGATTATACCAGTCTGTGATTATAACAGTCTGTGATTGTACCAGTCTGTGATTACTCCAGTCTGTGATTATACCAGCCTGTGAGTGTACCAGTCTGTGAATAGACCAGAGTGTGATCATAGTGGTGCGTGATTATACCAGTCTGTTGTTGTACCAGTCTCTGATTATACCATCGTATGATTATACCAGTGTTTTATTATACCAGTCTGTGATTATACCAGTCTGTGATTATACCAGTAAGTGAATATACTCGTGTCTGATTGTACCAGTCTGTGAGTACACCAGTCTCTGATTATACCAGTGTGTGATTATACCAGTCCTTGATAATACCAGTCGGTGATTATACCTGTCTGTGATTAGCCCAGTGTGTGATCATACCGGTGTGTGATTATAACAGTGTGTGATTATACCATCGTGTGATTTTAACAGTGTGTGATTTTACCAGTCTGTGATAATACCAGTCTGTGATTATACCAGTAAGTTAATATACCTGTGTCTGATTGTACCAGTCTGTGATTACACCAGTCTGTGATTATATCAGTCCTTGATAATACCAGTCTGTGCTTGTACCAGTCTGTGATTATGCCAGTCTGTGATTATACCAGTCTGTGATTATGCCAGTGTGTGATTATGCCGGTGTGTGATTATACCAGTCTGTGATTATACCAGTCTTTGCTTGTACCAGTGTGTAATTACACATGTACGATAGCAAAATACTGCAGGGTTTTGACCCGAAACGTGAACTCAAATTTCTCTCCACGGATGTTGCCTAACCTGCTGAGTTTTTCCAGCATTTTCTGTTGTTATCTGTAATTATACCAGCGTCTGATTATACCAGTGTGTGATTATGCCAGTGTGTGATTACACCAGTATGTGATTATACCAGCATGTAACTGCACCAGTCTGTGATTATATCAGGCTGTGATTATGCCAGTTTGTGAATATACCAGTCTGTGATCATACCAGTCTGTGATTATACCAGTGTGTGATTATACCAGTCTGTGATTACTCCAGTCTGTGATTATACCAGTTTTTGATTATACCAGTCTGTGATTTTACCAGTGTGTGAATATACCAGTGTGTGATTATACCAGTGTGTGATTATACCAGTGTGTGATTATACCAGTGTGTGATTATACCAGTGCATGATTATACCAGTCTGTGATTACTCCAGTCTGTGATTATACCAGTTTTTGATTATACCAGTCTGTGATTTTACCAGTGTGTGATTTTACCAGTGTGTGATTATACCAGTGTGTGATTATACCAGTGTGTGATTATACCAGTGTGTGATTATACCAGTGTGTGATTATACCAGTGTGTGATTATACCAGTGTGTGATTATACCAGTCTGTGATTACTCCAGTCTGTGATTATACCAGTTTTTGATTATACCAGTCTGTGATTTTACCAGTGTGTGAATATACCAGTGTGTGATTATACCAGTGTGTGATTATACCAGTCTGTGATTACTCCAGTCTGTGATTATACCAGTTTTTGATTATACCAGTCTGTGATTTTACCAGTGTGTGATTATACCAGTGTGTGATTACACCAGTCTGTGATTACACCAGTCTGTGATTATACCAGTCTGTGATTATTCCAGCCTGTGATTATTCCAGTGTGTGATTATACCAGTATATGATTATACCAGCATGTAACTGTACCAGTCAGTGATTATACCAATGTGGGATTATCCAATGTGTGATTGTTCCAGTCTGTGATTACACCAGTCAGTGATTATAACAATGTGTGATTATAACAGTCTGTAATTATACCAGTCTGTGTTTGTACCAGTCTGTGATTATACCAGTCTGTGATTGTACCAGTCTGTGAGTATACCATTGTGTGATTATACCAGTCTGTGATTATACCAGTCTGTGATTGTACCAGTCTGTGATTGTACCAGTCTGTGAGTATACCAGTCTGTGATTTTACCAGTGTGTGAATATACCAGTCTGTGATTGTACCAGTCTGTGAGTATACCAGTCTGTGATTTTACCAGTGTGTGCTTATACCACTACGTAATTGTAACAGTCTGTGATTATACCAGTCTGTGATTATACCAGTGTGTGAATGTACCAGTGTGTGATTGTACCAGTCTGTGATTACACCAGTCTGTGATTAAACCAGTGTGTGATTATGCCAGTTTGTGATTATACCAGTATGTGAATCTACCAATGTGTGATTGTCCCAGTCTGAGATTACACCAGTCTATGATTATACCAGTGTGTGATTATACCCATCTGTGATTATACCATCATGTGATTATATCAGTGTGTGATTATACCAGTCTGTGATTATACCAGTCTGTGATTATACCAGTCTGTGATTATACCACTAAGTGTATATACGAGTGTGTGATTGTAGAAGTCTGTGATTACACCAGACTGTTATTATACCAGTGTATGATTATACCAGTCCTTGATAACACCAGTCTGTTATTATACCAGTCTGTGATTTTACCTGTCTGTGATAATACAAATCTGTGATTGTACCAGTGTGTGATTACAAAAGTGAGTGGTTATACCAGTGTGTGTTTATACCAGTCATTGATTAAAGCAGTCTGTGATTATACCAGTGTGTGTTTATACCAGTCATTGATTAAAGCAGTCTGTGATTATACCAGTGTGTGTTTATACCAGTCATTGATTAAAGCAGTCTGTGATTATACCAGTGTGTGTTTATACCAGTCATTGATTAAAGCAGTCTGTGATTATACCAGTGTGTGTTTATACCAGTGTGTGATTATACTGGTATGTAATTGTACTAGTCTGTGATTATACCAGTCTGTGATTGAACCAGTGTGTGAATATACCAGTGTGTGATTTTTCCAGTCTGTGATTACACCAGTCTGTGATTATATCAGTCTGTGTTTGTACCAGTCTGTGATTCTACCAGTCTGTGATTATACCAGTCTGTGATTATACCAGTATGTGATTGTAACAGTTTGTGATTCCATCAATCTTTGATTATAGCAGTCTGTGATTGTACCAGTCTGTGCCTATACCACGGTGTGATTATACCAGTGTGTGATTATACCAGCCTGTGATTATACCATTATGTGATTATGCCAGAGTGTGATTGTAACAGTCTGTGATTATTCCAGTCTGTGATTCTACCAGTGTGTGATTATAGCAGTGTGTGATTATACCAGTGTGTGATTATGCCAGTGTGTGACTATACCAGTGTGTGAATGTAGCAGTGTGTGATTGTACCAGTCTGTGATTACATCAGTTTTTGATTATACCAGTGTGTGATTATACCAGTCAGTGATTATACCAGTCTGTGATTGTTCCAGTGTGTGATTATACCAGTCTGTGATTATATCAGTGTGTGGTTATACAAGTCTGTGATTATAACAGTCTGTGATTATACCGATGTGTGAATATACCAGTGTGTGATTGTTCCAGTCTGTGATTACACCAGTCAGTGATTATAACAATGTGTGATTATAACAGTCTGTGATTATACCAGTCTGTGATTATAGCAGTCTGTGATTATAGCAGTCTGTGATTATACCAGTTTGTGGTTATACCAGTTTGTGAATATACAAGTGTGTGATTTTACCTGTCATGGATTACACCAGTCTGTGATTATACCAGTCTGTGATTACACCATTCTGTGATTATACCAGTCTGTGATTGTACCAGTCTTTGATTCTACCAGTCTGTGATTACTCCTGTCTGTGATTATACCAGTTTGTGATTATACCAGTCTGTGATTTTATCAGTCTGTGAATATACCAGTGTGTTTTTTGTACCAGTCTGTGAATATACCAGTCTGTGTTTATACCAGTCTGTGATTATACCAGTCTGTGATTATTCCAGTCTGTGATTGTACCAGTCTGTGATTATACCAGTGTGTGATTATACCTGTGCGTGATTATACCAGTCTGTGATTATAACAGGCTGTGATTGTACCAGTCTGTGATTGTATCATTGTGTGATTATACCAGTCTATGATTATACCAGTCTGTGAATATACCAGTGTGTGATTGTACCAGTCCGTGATTATACCAATGTGTGCTTATACCAGTAATTAATTGTACCAGTCTGTGATTATAAGAGTCTGTGATTGTACCAGTCGGTGATTACTCCAGTCTGTGATTATAACAGTTTGTGATTATACCAGTCTGTGATATTACCAGTGTGTGAATATACCAGTGTGTGATGATACCAGTCTGTGTTTATACCAGCCTGTGACTATACCAGTCTGTGAATGTACCAGTCTGTGGTTGTACCAGCCTGTGATTATACCAGTCTGTGATTATACCAGTCTGTGCATAGACCAGTCTGTGATTATACCATCGTGTGATTTTACCAGTGTGTGATTTTACCAGTCTGTGATTATACCAGTCTGTGATTATACCAGTAAGTTAATATATCAGTGTCTGATTGTACCAATCTGTGATTACACCAGTCTGTGATTATACCAGTTCTTGATAATACCAATCTGTGTTTGTACCAGTCTGTGATTATACCAGTGTGTGATTATACAAGTATTTAATTGTATCAGTCTGTGATTATACCAGTGTATACCAGTGTTTGACTGTACCAGTCTGTGATTACACCAGTCTGTGATTATACCAGTGTGTGATTATACTAGCTTGTGATAATACCTGTCTGTGATTATACCAATCTGTGATTATACCAGTGTGTGAATATACCAGTGTGTGATTGTACCAGTCTGTGATTACACCACTTTGTGATTAAACCAGTGTCTGATTAAAGCAGTCTGTGATTATACCAATCTGTGATTGTACAAGTGTATGATTATGTTAGTCTGTGATTATAGCAGTCTATGATTATGCCAGTGTGTGACTATACCAGTCTGTGATTATACAAATCTGTGATAGTGCCAGTGTGTGATTATGCCAGTGTGTGATTATAACTGTGTGTGATTAAAGCAGTGTGTGATTTTACCAATCTGCGATTATACCAGTCTGTGATTATACCAGTCTGTGATAACACAAATCTGTGATTGTACCAGTGTGTGATTATACCAGTGTGTGATTATACCAGTGTGTGATTATACCAGTGTGTGATTATACCAGTCAGTGATTATACTAGTCTGTGATTACATCATTGTGTGATTATACCCGTGTGCAATTATACTGGTATGTAATTGTACTAGTCTGTGATTATACCAGTCTGTGATTATACCAGTCTGTGATTATACCAGTGTGTGAATATACCAGTGTGTGATTTTTCCAGCCTGTGATTACACCAGTCTGTGTTTATACCAGTCTGTGATTTTACCAGTCTATGATTATACCATTGTGAGATTATACCAGTGTGTGATTATAACAGTCTGTGATTATACCAGTCTGTGATTATCCCTGTAAGTGAATATTCCAGTGTCTGAATGTACCAGTCTGTGATTACAACAGTCTGTGATTATAGCAGTGTGTGATTATATCAGTCCTTGATAATACAGTTCTGTGTTTGTACCAGTCTGTGATTATACCAGTGTGTGATTATAGCAGTGTGTGATTATACCAGTGTGTGATGAAACCAGTCTGTGATTATACCAGTTTGTGATTATACAAGGCTTTGATTATAACAGTCTTTGATTGTACCCATCTGTGATTATACCAGTCTGTGATTATAGCAGTGTGTGAATATACCAGTGTGTGATTGTACCAGCCTGTGATTACCCCAGTCTGTGATTATACCAGTGTGTGATTATACCAGTCTGTGATTATACCAGTCTATGTTTGTACCAGCCTGTGATTATACCAATGTGTGATTATACCAGTATGTAATTGAACCAGTGTGTGATTGTACCAGTCTGTGATTATACCAGTCTGTGATTATACCAGTGTGTGATTATATGAGTCTGTGATTATATCACTGTATGATTGTACCAGTGTGTGGTTATACCAGTCTCTGATTATACTAGTCTGTGATTGTACTAGCCTGTGATTATACCAGTCTGTGATTATAGCAGTGTGTGATTATATCAGTCCTTGATAATACAGGTCTGTGTTTGTACCAGTCTGTGATTATACCAGTGTGTGATTATAGCAGTGTGTGATTATACCAGTGTGTGATGAAACCAGTCTGTGATTATACCAGTTTGTGATTATACAAGGCTTTGATTATAACAGTCTTTGATTGTACCCATCTGTGATTATACCAGTCTGTGATTATAGCAGTGTGTGAATATACCAGTGTGTGATTGTACCAGCCTGTGATTACCCCAGTCTGTGATTATACCAGTGTGTGATTATACCAGTCTGTGATTATACCAGTCTATGTTTGTACCAGCCTGTGATTATACCAATGTGTGATTATACCAGTATGTAATTGAACCAGTGTGTGATTGTACCAGTCTGTGATTATACCAGTCTGTGATTATACCAGTGTGTGATTATATGAGTCTGTGATTATATCACTGTATGATTGTACCAGTGTGTGGTTATACCAGTCTCTGATTATACCAGTCTGTGATTGTACTAGCCTGTGATTATACCAGTCTGTGATTATACCAGTGTGTGATTATACCAGTGTGTGATTTCACCAGACTGTGATTATACCAGTGTGTGATTAAACCAATCTGTGATTATATCAGCGTGTGATTATACAAGTCTTTGATTATAAGAGTCTTTGATTGTACCAGTCGGTGATTATACCAGTCTGTGATTATACCAGTGTGTGAATATACCAGTGTGTGATTGTACCAGCCTGTGATTACCCCAGTCTGTGACTATACCAGTGTGTGATTATACCAGTCTATGTTTGTACCAGTCTCTGATTATACCAATGTGTGATTATACCAGTATGTAATTGAAGCAGTTTGTGATTATACCAGTCTATGAATATAGCAGTATGTGAATATACCAGTGTGTGATTGTATCAGTCTGTGATTACACCAGTCTGTGATTATACCAGTGTGTGATAATACCCGTCAGTGATTATACCAGCCTGTGATTGTACAAGTCTGTGATTATACCAATCTGTGATTATACCAGTCTGTGATTATACCAGTGTGTTATTATATGTGTCTGTGGTTATATCACTGTGTGATTGTACAAGTGTGTGATAATACCAGTCTCTGATTATACCAGTCTGTGATTGTACTAGCCTTTGATTATACCAGCCTGTGATTATACCAGTGTGTGATTTTTGCAGTGTGTGATTATACCAGTGTGTGATTACACCAGTGTGTGATTATACCAGTGTGTGATTAAACCAGTCTGTGAGTATACCAGTGTGTGTTTATAACTGTGTATGAATATACCAGTGTGTGATTGTACCAGTCTGTGATTATACCATCGTGTGATTATACCAGTGTGTGATTATACCAGTCTGTGATTATAACAGTGTATGAATATACCAGTGTGTGATTGCACCAGTCTGTGATTATACCATCGTGTGATTATACCAGTGTGTGATTATACCAGTTTGTGCTTATACCAGTATGTAATTGTACCAGTCTGTGATTATACCAGTCTGTGATTATACCAGTGTGTGAATATACCAGTGTGTGATTGTACCAGTCTGTGATTACACTAGTCTGTGTTTGTACCAGTCTGTGATTATACCTGTCTGTGATTAGCCCAGTGTGTGATCATACCGGTGTGTGATTATACCAGTCTGTGATTATAACAGTTTGTGATTATGCCAGTCTGTGATTTTACCAGTGTGTGAATATACCAGTGTGTGATTCTACGAGTCTGTGATGAAACCAGTCTGTGTTTATACCAGTCTGTGATTATACCAGTCTGTGATTATACCAGTCTGTGAATAGACCAGTCTGTGATCATACCATCGTGTGATTTTACAAGTGTGTGATTTTACCAGTCTGTGATTATACCAGTCTGTGGTTATACCAGTAAGTTAATATATCAGTGTCTGATTGTACCAGTCTGTGTTTGTACCAGTCTGTGATTATACCAGTCTGTGATTATACCAGTATTTAATTGTACCAGTCTCTGATTATACCAGTGTATACCAGTGTTTGACTGTACCAGTCTGTGATTACGCCAGTCTGTGATTATACCAGTGTGTGATTATACTAGCCTGTGATAATACCTGTCTGTGATTATACCAGTCTGTGATTATACCAGTGTGTGCTTATACCAGTATGTAATTGAACCAGTCTGTGATTATACCAGTCTGTGATTATACCAGTGTGTGAATATACCAGTGTCTGATTGTACCAGACTGTGATTACACCACTTTGTGATTAAACCAGTGTCTGATTAAAGCAGTCTGTGATTATACCAATCTGTGATTGTACAAGTCTATGATTATGTAAGTCTGTGATTATAGCAGTCTATGATTATGCCAGTGTGTGACTATACCAGTCTGTGATTATACAAATCTGTGATAGTACCAGTGTGTGATTATGCCAGTGTGTGATTATAACTGTGTGTGATTAAAGCAGTGTGTGATTATACCAATCTGAGATTCTACCAGTATGTGATTATACCAGTCTGTGATTATACCAGTCTGTGATTATACCAGTCTGTGATAATACAAATCTGTGATTGTACCAGTGTGTGATTATACCAGTGTGTGACTATACCAGTGTGTGATTATACCAGTGTGTGATTATACAAGTCAGTGATTATACTAGTCTGTGATTATACCATTGTGTGATTATACCTGTGTGCGATTATACTGGTATGTAATTGTACTAGTCTGTGATTATACCAGTCTGTGATTATACCAGTCTGTGATAATACAAATCTGTGATTGTACCAGCATGTGATTATACCCGTGTGTGACTATAACAGTGTGTGATTAAAACAGTGTGTGATTATACCAATCTGCGATTCTACCAGTCTGTGATTATACCAGTCTGTGATTATACCAGTCTGTGATTATAACAGTCTGTGATAATAGAAATCTTTGATTGTACCAGTCTGTGATTATACCAGTGTGTGAATATACCAGTGTGTGATTTTTCCAGCCTCTGATTACACCAGTCTGTGATTATACCAGTCTGTGATTATACCAGTCTGTGAATAGACCAGAGTGTGATCATAGCGGTGCATGATTATACCAGTCTGTGAGTGTACCAGTCTATGATTATACCATTGTGAGATTATACCAGTGTGTGATTATACCAGTCTGTGATTATACCAGTCTGTGATTATCCCTGTAAGTGAATATACCAGTGTCTGAATGTACCAGTCTGTGATTACAACAGTCTGTGATTATAGCAGTGTGTGATTGTACCAGCATGTAATTGTGCCAGTCTGCGATTATACCAGTGTGTGATTGTACCAGCATGTAATTGTGCCAGTCTGTGATTATACCAGTGTGTGATTGTAGCAGTGTGTGATTATACCAGTGTGTGATGAAACCAGTCTGTGATTATACCAGTGTGTGATTATACAAGGCTTTGATTATAACAGTCTTTGATTGTACCCGTCTGTGATTATACCAGTCTGTGATTATAGCAGTGTGTGAATATACCAGTGTGTGATTGTACCAGCCTGTGATTACCCCAGTCTGTGATTATACCAGTGTGTGATTATACCAGTCTGTGATTATACCAGTCTATGTTTGTACCAGTCTGTGATTATACCAATGTGTGATTATGCCAGTCTGTGATTATACCAGTGTGTGATTATACCAGTGTGTGATTATATGAGTCTGTGATTATGCCAGTCTGTGATTATACCAGTGTGTGATTATATGAGTCTGTGATTATATCACTGTATGATTGTACCAGTGTGTGATTATACCAGTCTCTGATTATACCAGTCTGTGATTGTACTAGCCTGTGATTATACCAGTCTGTGATTATACCAGTGTGTGATTATACCAGTGTGTGATTATACCAGTGTGTGCTTATACCAGTATGTAATTGTACCAGTCTGTGATTATACCAGTCTGTGATTATACCAGTGTGTGAATATACCAGTGTGTGATTGTACCAGTCTATGATTACACCAGTCTGTGATTATACCAGTGTGTGATTATACCAGTCTGTGATTATACCAGTCTATGTTTGTACCAGTCTGTGATTATACCAATGTGTGATTATGCCAGTCTGTGATTATACCAGTATGTAATTGAACCAGTGTGTGATTGTACCAGTCTGTGATTATGCCAGTCTGTGATTATACCAGTGTGTGATTATATGAGTCTGTGATTATATCACTGTATGATTGTACCAGTGTGTGATTATACCAGTCTCTGATTATACCAGTCTGTGATTGTACTAACCTGTGATTATACCAGTCTGTGATTATACCAGTGTGTGATTATACCAGTGTGTGATTATACCAGTGTGTGCTTATACCAGTATGTAATTGTACCAGTCTGTGATTATACCAGTCTGTGATTATACCAGTGTGTGAATATACCAGTGTGTGATTGTACCAGTCTATGATTACACCAGTCTGTGATTATACCAGTGTGTGATTATACCAGTCTGTGATTATACCAGTCTATGTTTGTACCAGTCTGTGATTATACCAATGTGTGATTATGCCAGTCTGTGATTATACCAGTATGTAATTGAACCAGTGTGTGATTGTACCAGTCTGTGATTATGCCAGTCTGTGATTATACCAGTGTGTGATTATATGAGTCTGTGATTATACCAGTGTGTGATTATACCAGTGTGTGCTTATACCAGTGTGTAATTGTACCAGTCTGTGATTATACCAGTCTGTGATTATACCAGTGTGTGAATATACCAGTGTGTGATTGTACCAGTCTATGATTACACCAGTCTGTGATTATACCACTAAGTGTATATACGAGTGTGTGAGTGTAGAAGTATTTGATTACACCAGACTGTTATTATACCAGTGTGTGATTATACCAGTCCTTGATAACACCAGTCTGTTATTATACCAGTCTGTGATTTTACCTGTCTGTGATAATACAAAACTGTGATTGTACCAGTGTGTGATTATACCAGTGTGTGATTACAACAGTGAGTGATTATACCAGTGTGTGTTTATACCAGTCATTGATTATACCAGTCTGTGATTGTACCAGTGTGTGCTTATACCAGTGTGTGATTATACTGGTATGTAATTGTACTAGTCTGTGATTATACCAGTCTGTGATTATATCAGTCTGTGTTTGCACCAGTCTGTGATTATACCAGTATGTGATTGTACCAGTTTCTGATTCTACCAGTCTTTGATTATAGCAGTCTGTGATAATACAAGTGTATGATTATAGCAGTGTGTGATTATACCAGTGTGTGATTATGCCAGTGTGTGACTATACCAGTGTGTGGATGTAGCAGTGTGTGATTGTACCAGTCTGTGATTACATCAGTTTTCGATTATACCAGTGTGTGATTATACCAGTCAGTGATTATACCAGTCTGTGATTGTACCAGTGTGTGATTATACCAGTCTGTGATTATATCAGTGTGTGGTTATACCAGTATGTGATTATACCAGCATGTAACTGTACCAGTCTGTGATTATAACAGTCTTTGATTATACCGATGTGTGAATATACCAGTGTGTGATTGTTCCAGTCTGTGATTACACCAGTCACTGATTATAACAATGTGTGATTATAACAGTCTGTGATTATACCAGTCTGTGATTATAGCAGTCTGTGATTATAGCAGTCTGTGATTATACCAGTTTGTGATTATACCAGTTTGTGAATATACAAGTGTGTGATTTTACCTGTCTGTGATTACACCAGTCTGAGATTATACCAGTCTGTAATTGTACCAGTCTTTGATTCTACCAGTCTGTGATTACTCCAGTCTGTGATTATACCAGTTTGTGATTATACCAGTCTCTGATTTTACCAGTCTGTGAATATACCAGTGTGTGATTGTACCAGTCTGTGATTATACCAGTCTGTGTTTATACCAGTCTGTGATTAAACCAGTCGATGATTATACCAGTCTGTGATTGTACCAGTCTGTGATTATATGATTGTGTGATTATACCAGTCTATGATTATACCAGTCTGTGAATATACCAGTGTGTGATTATACCTGTGCGTGATTATACCAGTCTGTGATTATACCAGGCTGTGATTGTACCAGTCTGTGATTATATGATTGTGTGATTATACCAGTCTATGATTATACCAGTCTGTGAATATACCAGTGTGTGATTGTACCAGTCCGTGATTATACCAGTGTGTGCTTATACCAGTAAGTAATTGTACCAGTTTGTGAATATACAAGTGTGTGATTTTACCTGTCTGTGATTACACCAGTCTGTGATTATACCAGTCTGTAATTGTACCAGTCTTTGATTCTACCAGTCTGTGATTACTCCAGTCTGTGATTATACCAGTTTGTGATTATACCAGCCTCTGATTTTACCAGTCTGTGAATATACCAGTGTGTGATTGTACCAGTCTGTGATTATACCAGTCTGTGTTTATACCAGTCTGTGATTAAACTAGTCTATGATTATACCAGTCTGTGATTGTACCAGTCTGTGATTATATGATTGTGTGATTATACCAGTCTATGTTTATACCAGTCTGTGAATATACCAGTGTTGATTATACCTGTGCGTGATTATACCAGTCTGTGATTATACCAGGCTGTGATTGTACCAGTCTGTGATTATATGATTGTTTGATTATACCAGTCTATGATTATACCAGTCTGTGAATATACCAGTGTGTGATTGTACCAGTCCGTGATTATACCAGTGTGTGCTTATACCAGTAAGTAATTGTACCAGTTTGTGATTATAAGAGTCTGTGCTTGTACCAGTCTGTGATTACTCCAGTCTGTGATGATAACAGTTTGTGATTATACCAGTCTGTGATTTTACCAGTGTGTGAATATACCAGTGTGTGATTCTACCAGTCTGTGATGATACCAGTCTGTGTTTATACCAGTCTGTGATTATACCAGTCTGTGAATATACCAGTCTGTGGTTGTACCAGCCTGTGATTATACCAGTCTGTGATTATACCATCGTGTGATTTTACCAGTGTGTGATTTTACCAGTCTGTGATTATACCAGTCTGTGATTATACCAGTAAGTTCATATACCAGTGTCTGATTGTACCAGTCTTTGATTACACCAGTCTGTGATTATACCAGTCCTTGATAATACCAGTCTGTGTTTGTACCAGTCTGTGATTATACCAGTGTGTGATTATACCAGTATTTAATTGTACCAGTCTGTGATTATACCAGTGTATACCAGTGTTTGACTGTACCAGTCTGTGATTACACCAGTCTGTGATTATACCAGTGTGTGCTTATACCAGTATGTAATTGAACCAGTCTGTGATTATACCAGTCTGTGATTATACCAGTGTTTGAATATACCAGTGTGTGATTGTACCAGGCTGTGATTACACCAGTTTGTGATTAAACCAGTGTCTGATTAAAGCAGTCTGTGATTATACCAATCTGTGATTGTACAAGTCTATGATTATGTTAGTCTGTGATTATAGCAGTCTATGATTATGCCAGTGTGTGACTATACCAGTCTGTGATTATACAAATCTGTGATAGTACCAGTGTGTGATTATAACTGTGTGTGATTAAAGCAGTGTGTGATTATACCAATCTGCGATTCTACCAGTCTGTGATTATACCAGTCTGTGATTATACCAGTCTGTGATTAGACCAGTCTGTGATAATACAAATCTGTGATTGTACCAGTGTGTGATTATACCAGTGTGTGATTATACCAGTGTGTGATTATACCAGTGTGCGATTATACTTGTATGTAATTGTACTAGTCTGTGATTATACCAGTCTGTGATTATACCAGTCTGTGATAGTACAAATCTGTGATTGTTCCAGTGTGTGATTATACCCGTGTGTGACTATATCAGTGTGTGATTATACCAGTGTGTTATTATACCAGTGTGTGATTATACGAATGTGCGATTATACTGGCATGTAATTGTACTAGTCTGTGATGATACCAGTCTGTGATTATACCAGTGTGTGAATATACCAGTGTGTGATTTTTCCAGCCTGTGATTACACCAGTCTGTGATTATACCAGTCTGTGATTATACCAGTCTGTGAAT
>NW_028226645.1:0-29816 GCF_052327205.1 Somniosus microcephalus
TTCTGTCCTCTTCTGTCATTCTGTCATCTTCTGTCATCTTCTGTCCTCTTCTGTCATTCTGTCATCTTCTGTCCTCTTCTGTCATTCTGTCCTCTTCTGTAATTCTGTCATCTTCTGTCATCTTCTGTCATCTTCTGTCATTCTGTCCTCTTCTGTCTTCTTCTGTCATTCTGTCATCTTCTGTCCTCTTCTGTCATCTTCTGTCATCTTCTGTCATTCTGTCCTCTTCTGTCATTCTGTCTTCTTCTGTCATCTTCTGTCATCTTCTGTCATTCTGTCCTCTTCTGTCATTCTGTCATCTTCTGTCCTCTTCTGTCATTCTGTCATCTTCTGTCATCTTCTGTTATATTCTGTCATTCTGTCCTCTTCTGTCATTCTGTCCTCTTCTGTCATTCTGTCATCTTCTGTCATCTTCTGTCCTCTTCTGTCATTCTGTCATCTTCTGTCCTCTTCTGTCATTCTGTCCTCTTCTGTAATTCTGTCATCTTCTGTCATCTTCTGTCATCTTCTGTCATTCTGTCCTCTTCTGTCTTCTTCTGTCATTCTGTCATCTTCTGTCCTCTTCTGTCATCTTCTGTCATCTTCTGTCATTCTGTCCTCTTCTGTCATTCTGTCTTCTTCTGTCATCTTCTGTCATTCTGTCCTCTTCTGTCATTCTGTCATCTTCTGTCCTCTTCTGTCATTCTGTCATCTTCTGTCATCTTCTGTTATCTTCTGTCATTCTGTCCTCTTCTGTCATCTTCTGTCATCTTCTGTCATTCTGTCATCTTCTGTCATATTCTGTCATCTTCTGTCATTCTGTCCTCTTCTGTCATCTTCTGTCATCTTCTGTCATTCTGTCATGTTCTGTCATCTTCTGTCATCTTCTGTCATCTTCTGTCATTCTGTCCTCTTCTGTCATTCTGTCATCTTCTGTCATTCTGACATCTTCTGTCATTCTGTCATCTTCTGTCATCTTGTCATCTTCTGTCATCTCCTGTCATTCTGTCCTCTTCTGTCATTCTGTCATCTTTTGTCATCTTCTGTCATCTTCCGTCATCTTCTTTCATCTTCTGTCATTCTGTCATCTCCTGTCATCTTCTGTCATCTTCTGTCATTCTGTCCTCTTCTGTCATTCTGTCATCTTCTGTCATCTTCTGTCATCTTCTGTCATATTCTATCATCTTCTGTCATATTCTGTCATCTTCTGTCATTCTGTCCTCTTCTGTCATTCTGTCATCTTCTTTCATCTTCTGTCATCTTCTGTCATTCTGTCCTCTTCTGTCACTCTGTCATCTTCTGTCATTCTGTCCTCTTCTGTCATTTTGTCATCTTCTGTCATCTTCTGTCATTCTGTCATCTTTTGTCATCTTCTGTCATCTTCTGTCCTCTTCTGTCATTCTGTCATCTTCTGTCACCTTCTGTCATTCTGTCCTCTTCTGTCATTCTGTCATCTTCTGTCATCTTCTGCCCTCTTCTGTCATTCTGTCATCTTCTGTCATTCTGTCCTCTTCTGTCATTTTGTCATCTTCTGTCATCTTCTGTCATCTTCTGTCATTCTGTCATCTTCTGTCATCTTCTGTCATCTTCTGTCATCTTCTGTCATTCTGTCCTCTTCTGTCATTCTGTCATCTTCTGTCATTCTGTCCTCTTCTGTCATCTTCTGTCATCTTCTGTCATTCTGTCCTCTTCTGTCATTCTGTCACCTTCTGTCATCTTCTGTCATCTTCTGTCATCTTCTGTCATCTTCTGTCATCTTCTGTCATCTTCTGTCATTCTGTCCTCTTCTGTCATTCTGTCATCTTCTGTCATTCTGACATCTTCTGTCATTCTGTCATCTTCTGTCATCTTCTGTCATCTTCTGTCATCTTCTGTCATTCTGTCCTCTTCTGTCATTCTGTCATCTTCTGTCATTCTGTCCTCTTGTGTCATTCTGTCATCTTCTGTCATCTTCTGTCATCTTCCGTCATCTTGTGTCATCTTCTGTCATTCTGTCATCTTCTGTCATCTTCTGTCATTCTGTCCTCTTCTGTCATTCTGTCATCTTCTGTCATCTTCTGTCATCTTCTGTCATATTCTGTCATCTTCTGTCATATTCTGTCATCTTCTGTCATTCTGTCCTCTTCTGTCATTCTGTCATCTTCTGTCATCTTCTGTCATTCTGTCCTCTTCTGTCATTCTGTCATCTTCTGTCATTCTGTCCTCTTCTGTCATTTTGTCATCTTGTGTCATCTTCTGTCATCTTCTGTCATTCTGTCATCTTCTGTCATCTTCTGTCATCTTCTGTCATCTTCTGTCATTCTGTCCTCTTCTGTCATTCTGTCATCTACTGTCATCTTCTGTCATTCTGTCCTCTTCTGTCATTCTGTCATCTTCTGTCATTCTGTCCTCTTCTGTCATTCTGTCATCTTCTGTCATTGTGTCCTCTTCTGTCATTCTGTCATCTTCTGTCATTCTGTCATCTTCTGTCATTCTGTCATCTTCTGTCATCTTCTGTCATCTTGCGTCATCTTCTGTCATCTTCCGTCATTCTGTCATCTTCTGTCATCTTCTGTCATCTTCTGTCATTCTGTCCTCTTCTGTCATTCTGTCATCTTCTGTCCTCTTCTGTCATTCTGTCCTCTTCTGTCATCTTCTGTCATCTTCTGTCATTCTGTCATCTTCTGTCGTATCCTGTCATCTTCTGTCATTCTGTCCTCTTCTGTCATCTTCTGTCATCTTCTGTCATTCTGTCATGTACTGTCATCTTCTGTCATCTTCTGTCATCTTCTGTCATTCTGTCATCTTCTTTCATCTTCTGACATCTTCTGTCATTCTGTCCTCTTCTGTCATTCTGTCATCTTCTGTCATTCTGTCCTCTTCTGTCATTTTGTCATCTTCTGTCATCTTCTTTCATCTTCTGTCATTCTGTCATCTTCTGTCATCTTCTGTCATCTTCTGTCATCTTCTGTCATTCTGTCCTCTTCTGTCATTCTGTCACCTTCTGTCATCTTCTGTCGTCTTCTGTCATCTTCTGTCATCTTGTGTCCTCTTCTGTCATTCTGTCATCATCTGTCATTCTGTCCTCTTCTGTCATTCTGTCATCTTCTGTCATCTTCTGTCATCTTCTGTCATTCTGTCCTCTTCTGTCATTCTGTCATCTTCTGTCATTCTGACATCTTCTGTCATTCTGTCATCTTCTGTCATCTTCTGTCATCTTCTGTCATCTTCTGTCATTCTGTCCTCTTCTGTCATTCTGTCATCTTCTGTCATTCTGTCCTCTTGTGTCATTCTGTCATCTTCTGTCATCTTCTGTCATCTTCCGTCATCTTGTGTCATCTTCTGTCATTCTGTCATCTTCTGTCATTCTGTCATCTTCTGTCATCTTCTGTCATTCTGTCCTCTTCTGTCACTCTGTCATCTTCTGTCATTCTGTCCTCTTCTGTCATTTTGTCATCTTGTGTCATCTTCTGTCATCTTCTGTCATTCTGTCATCTTCTGTCATCTTCTGTCATCTTCTGTCATTCTGTCCTCTTCTGTCATTCTGTCATCTTCTGTCATCTTCTGTCATTCTGTCCTCTTCTGTCATTCTGTCATCTTCTGTCATTCTGTCCTCTTCTGTCATTCTGTCATCTTCTGTCATCTTCTGTCATCTTCTGTCATTGTGTCCTCTTCTGTCATTCTGTAATCTTCTGTCATTCTGTCATCTTCTGTCATTCTGTCATCTTCTGTCATCTTCTGTCATCTTCTGTCATTATGTCCTCTTCTGTCATTCTGTCATCTTCTGTCATCTTCTGTCATCTTGCGTCATCTTCTGTCATCTTCCGTCATTCTGTCATCTTCTGTCATCTTCTGTCATCTTCTGTCATTCTGTCCTCTTCTGTCATCTTCTGTCATCTTTTTCATCTTCTGTCATATTCTGTCATCTTCTGTCATCTTCTGTCATCTTCTGTCATCTTCTGTCATTCTGTCCTCTTCTGTCATTCTGTCATCTTCTGTCCTCTTCTGTCATTCTGTCTTCTTCTGTCATCTTCTGTTATCTTCTGTCATTCTGTCCTCTTCTGTCATCTTCTGTCATCTTCTCTCATTCTGTCATCTTCTGTCATATCCTGTCATCTTCTGTCATTCTGTCCTCTTCTGTCATCTTCTGTCATCTTCTGTCATTCTGTCATGTTCTGTCATGTTCTGTCATCTTCTGTCATCTTCTGTCATTCTGTCCTCTTCTGTCATTCTGTCATCTTCTGTCATTCTGACATCTTCTGTCATTCTGTCATCTTCTGTCATCTTCTGTCATCTTCTGTCATTCTGTCCTCTTCTGTCATTCTGTCATCTTCTGTCATCTTCTGTCATCTTCTGTCATATTCTGTCATCTTCTGTCATCTTCTGTCATATTCTGTCATCTTCTGTCATTCTGTCCTCTTCTGTCATTCTGTCATCTTCTGTCATCTTCTGTCATCTTCTGTCATTCTGTCCTCTTCTGTCACTCTGTCATCTTCTGTCATTCTGTCCTCTTCTGTCATTTTGTCATCTTCTGTCATCTTCTGTCATCTTCTGTCATTCTGTCATCTTTTGTCACCTTCTGTCATTCTGTCATCTTCTGTCACCTTCTGTCATTCTGTCCTTTTCTGTCATTCTGTCATCTTCTGTCATCTTCTGCCCTCTTCTGTCATTCTGTCATCTTCTGTCATTCTGTCCTCTTCTGTCATTTTGTCATCTTCTGTCATCTTCTGTCATCTTCTGTCTTTTTGTCATCTTCTGTCATCTTCTGTCATATTCTGTCATCTTCTGTCATATTCTGTCATCTTCTGTCATTCTGTCCTCTTCTGTCATTCTGTCATCTTCTTTCATCTTCTGTCATCTTCTGTCATTCTGTCCTCTTCTGTCACTCTGTCATCTTCTGTCATTCTGTCCTCTTCTGTCATTTTGTCATCTTCTGTCATCTTCTGTCATCTTCTGTCATTCTGTCATCTTTTGTCATCTTCTGTCATCTTCTGTCCTCTTCTGTCATTCTGTCATCTTCTGTCACCTTCTGTCATTCTGTCCTCTTCTGTCATTCTGTCATCTTCTGCCCTCTTCTGTCATTCTGTCATCTTCTGTCATTCTGTCCTCTTCTGTCATTTTGTCATCTTCTGTCATTCTGTCATCTTCTGTCATCTTCTGTCATTTTCTGTCATCTTCTGTCATTCTGTCCTCTTCTGTCATTCTGTCATCTTCTGTCATTCTGTCCTCTTCTGTCATCTTCTGTCATCTTCTGTCATTCTGTCCTCTTCTGTCATTCTGTCACCTTCTGTCATCTTCTGTCGTCTTCTGTCATCTTCTGTCATCTTCTGTCATTCTGTCCTCTTCTGTCATTCTGTCATCTTCTGTCATTCTGTCATCTTCTGTCATCTTCTGTCATCTTCTGTCATCTTCTGTCATTCTGTCCTCTTCTGTCATTCTGTCATCTTCTGTCATTCTGTCCTCTTCTGTCATCTTCTGTCATTCTGTCATCATCTGTCATTCTGTCCTCTTCTGTCATTCTATCATCTTCTGTCATCTTCTGTCATCTTCTGTCATTCTGTCCTCTTCTGTCATTCTGTCATCTTCTGTCATTCTGACATCTTCTGTCATTCTGTCATCTTGTCATCTTCTGTCATCTTCTGTCATCTTCTGTCATTCTGTCCTCTTCTGTCATTCTGTCATCTTCTGTCATTCTGTCCTCTTGTGTCATTCTGTCATCTTCTGTCATCTTCTGTCATCTTCTGTCATTCTGTCCTCTTCTGTCACTCTGTCATCTTCTGTCATTCTGTCCTCTTCTGTCATTTTGTCATCTTCTGTCATCTTCTGTCATCTTCTGTCATTCTGTCATCTTCTGTCATCTTCTGTCATCTTCTGTCCTCTTCTGTCATTCTGTCCTCTTCTGTCATTCTGTCATCTTCTTTCATCTTCTGTCATCCTCTGTCATCTTCTGTCATACTCTGTCATCTTCTGTCATCTTCTGTCATATTCTGTCATCTTCTGTCATATTCTGTCATCTTCTGTCATTCTGTCCTCTTCTGTCATTCTGTCATCTTCTTTCATCTTCTGTCATCTTCTGTCATTCTGTCCTCTTCTGTCACTCTGTCATCTTCTGTCATTCTGTCCTCTTCTGTCATTTTGTCATCTTCTGTCATCTTCTGTCATCTTCTGTCATTCTGTCATCTTTTGTCATCTTCTGTCATCTTCTGTCATCTTCTGTCCTCTTCTGTCATTCTGTCATCTTCTGTCACCTTCTGTCATTCTGTCCTCTTCTGTCATTCTGTCATCTTCTGTCATCTTCTGCCCTCTTCTGTCATTCTGTCATCTTCTGTCATTCTGTCCTCTTCTGTCATTTTGTCATCTTCTGTCATCTTCTGTCATTCTGTCATCTTCTGTCATCTTCTGTCATCTTCTGTCATCTTCTGTCATTCTGTCCTCTTCTGTCATTCTGTCACCTTCTGTCATCTTCTGTCGTCTTCTGTCATCTTCTGTCATCTTCTGTCCTCTTCTGTCATTCTGTCATCATCTGTCATTCTGTCCTCTTCTGTCATTCTGTCATCTTCTGTCATCTTCTGTCATCTTCTGTCATTCTGTCCTCTTCTGTCATCTTCTGTCATCTTCTGTCATTCTGTCATATCCTGTCATCTTCTGTCATTCTGTCCTCTTCTGTCATCTTCTGTCATTCTGTCATGTTCTGTCATCTTCTGTCATTCTGTCCTCTTCTGTCATTCTGTCATCTTCTGTCATTCTGACATCTTCTGTCATTCTGTCATCTTCTGTCATCTTCTGTCATCTTCTGTCATCTTCTGTCATTCTGTCCTCTTCTGTCATTCTGTCATCTTCTGTCATCTTCTGTCATCTTCTGTCATTCTGTCCTCTTCTGTCATTCTGTCATCTTCTGTCATCTTCTGTCATCTTCTGTCATATTCTGTCATCTTCTGTCATATTCTGTCATCTTCTGTCATTCTGTCCTCTTCTGTCATTCTGTCATCTTCTGTCATCTTCTGTCATCTTCTGTCATTCTGTCCTCTTCTGTCACTCTGTCATCTTCTGTCATTCTGTCCTCTTCTCTCATTTTGTCATCTTCTGTCATCTTCTGTCATCTTCTGTCATTCTGTCATCTTTTGTCATCTTCTGTCATCTTCTGTCCTCTTCTGTCATTCTGTCATCTTCTGTCACCTTCTGTCATTCTGTCCTCTTCTGTCATTCTGTCATCTTCTGTCATCTTCTGCCCTCTTCTGTCATTCTGTCATCTTATGTCATTCTGTCCTCTTCTGTCATTTTGTCATCTTCTGTCATCTTCTTTCATCTTCTGTCATCTTCTGTCATTCTGTCCTGTTCTGTCATTCTGTCATCTTCTGTCATCTTCTGTCATCTTCTGTCATATTCTGTCATCTTCTGTCATATTCTGTCATCTTCTGTCATTCTGTCCTCTTCTGTCATTCTGTCATCTTCTGTCATCTTCTGTCATCTTCTGTCATTCTGTCCTCTTCTGTCACTCTGTCATCTTCTGTCATCCTGTCCTCTTCTGTCATTCTGTCATCTTCTGTCACCTTCTGTCATTATGTCCTCTTCTGTCATTCTGTCATCTTCTGTCATCTTCTGCCCTCTTCTGTCATTCTGTCATCTTCTGTCATTCTGTCCTCTTCTGTCATTTTGTCATCTTCTGTCATCTTCTGTCATCTTCTGTCATTCTGTCATCTTCTGTCATCTTCTGTCATCTTCTGTCATTCTGTCCTCTTCTGTCATTCTGTCATCTTCTGTCATTCTGTCCTCTTCTGTCATCTTCTGTCAGCTTCTGTCATCTTCTGTCATTCTGTCCTCTTCTGTCATTCTGTCACCTTCTGTCATCTTCTGTCGTCTTCTGTCATCTTCTGTCATCTTCTGTCCTCTTCTGTCATTCTGTCATCATCTGTCATTCTGTCCTCTTCTGTCATTCTGTCATCTTCTGTCATCTTCTGTCATTCTGTCCTCTTCTGTCATTCTGTCATCTTCTGTCATTCTGACATCTTCTGTCATTCTGTCATCTTGTCATCTTCTGTCATCTTCTGTCATCTTCTGTCATTCTGTCCTCTTCTGTCATTCTGTCATCTTCTGTCATTCTGTCCTCTTGTGTCATTCTGTCATCTTCTGTCATCTTCTGTCATCTTCTGTCATTCTGTCCTCTTCTGTCACTCTGTCATCTTCTGTCATTCTGTCCTCTTCTGTCATTTTGTCATCTTCTGTCATCTTCTGTCATCTTCTGTCATTCTGTCATCTTCTGTCCTCTTCTGTCATTCTGTCATCTTCTGTCATTCTGTCCTCTTCTGTCATTCTGTCATCTTCTTTCATCTTCTGTCATCTTCTGTCATGTTCTGTCATACTCTGTCATCTTCTGTCATCTTCTGTCATATTCTGTCATCTTCTGTCATCTTCTGCCATCTTCTGTCATCTTCTGTCATCTTCTGTCATCTTCTGTCATTCTGTCCTCTTCTGTCATGTTCTGTCCTCTTCTGTCATTTTCTGTCATTCTGTCATCTTGTGTCATCTTCTGTCATATTCTGTCCTCTTCTGTCATTCTGTCCTCTTCTGTCATTCTGTCATCTTCTGTCATCTTCTGTCATATTCTGTCATCTTCTGTCCTCTTCTGTCATATTCTGTCATCTTCTGTCATCTTCTGTCATCTTCAGTCATCTTCTGTCATTCTGTCATCTTCTGTCCTTCTGACATCTTCTGTCATCTTCTGTCATTCTGTCATCTTCTGTCATCCTCTATCATATTCTGTCCTCTTCTGTCATTCTGTCCTCTTCTGTCATTCTGTCATCTTCTGTCATCTTCTGTCATCTTCTGTCCTCTTCTGTCATTCTGTCATCTTCTGTCATCTTCTGTCATCTTATGTCATCTTCTGTCATCTACTCTCATCTTCTGTCATCTTCTGTCATTCTGTCATCTTCTGTCATCTTCTGTCATCTTCTGTCATTCTGTCATCTTCTGTCATTCTGTCCTCTTCTGTCATTCTGTCCTCTTCTGTCATTCTGTCATCTTCTGTCATCTTCTGTCATCTTCTGTCCTCTTCTGTCATTCTGTCATCTTCTGTCCACTTCTGTCATTCTGTCCTCTTCTGTAATTCTGTCATCTTCTGTCATCTTCTGTCATCTTCTGTCATCTTCTGTCATTCTGTCATCTTCTGTCATCTTCTGTCCTCTTCTGTCATTCTGTCATCTTCTGTCATCTTCTGTCATCCTCTGTCATCTTCTGTCCTCTTCTGTCATTCTGTCATCTTCTGTCATTCTGTCCTCTTGTCATTCTGTCATCTTCTGTCATCTTCTGTCATCTTCTGTCATCTTCTGTCATATTCTGTCATCTTCTGCCATCTTCTGTCACCTTCTGTCATCTTCTATCATTCTGTCCTCTTCTGTCATATTCTGTCCTCTTCTGTCATTTTCTGTCATCTTCTGTCATCTTCTGTCATCTTCTGTCATTCTGTCCTCTTCTGTCATTCTGTCATCTTCTGTCATCTTCTGTCATATTCTGTCATCTTCTGTCATCTTCTGTCCTCTTCTGTCATATTCTGTCATCTTCTGTCATCTTCTGTCATGTTCTTTCATCTTCTGTCATTCTGTCATCTTCTGTCCTTCTGAAATCTTCTGTCATCTTCTGTCATTCTGTCATCTTCTGTCATCCTCTATCATATTCTGTCCTCTTCTGTCATTCTGTCCTCTTCTGTCATTCTGTCATCTTCTATCATCTTCTGTCATCTTCTGTCATCTTCTGCCATCTACTGTCATCTTCTGTCATCTTCTGTCATTCTGTCGTCTTCTGTCATCTTCTGTCATCTTCTGTCATATTCTGTCATATTCTGTCATCTTCTGTCATCTTCTGTCATTCTGTCATCTTCTGTCATCTGTGGTCATCTTCTGTCATTCTGTCATCTTCTGTCATTCTGTCCTCTTCTGTCATTCTGTCCTCTTCTGTCATTCTGTCATCTTCTGTCATCTTCTGTCCTCTTCTGTCATTCTGTCATCTTCTGTCCTCTTCTGTCATTCTGTCCTCTTCTGTAATTCTGTCATCTTCTGTCATCTTCTGTCATCTTCTGTCATTCTGTCCTCTTCTGTCTTCTTCTGTCATTCTGTCATCTTCTGTCCTCTTCTGTCATCTTCTGTCATCTTCTGTCATTCTGTCCTCTTCTGTCATTCTGTCTTCTTCTGTCATCTTCTGTCATCTTCTGTCATTCTGTCCTCTTCTGTCATTCTGTCATCTTCTGTCCTCTTCTGTCATTCTGTCATCTTCTGTCATCTTCTGTTATATTCTGTCATTCTGTCCTCTTCTGTCATTCTGTCCTCTTCTGTCATTCTGTCATCTTCTGTCATCTTCTGTCCTCTTCTGTCATTCTGTCATCTTCTGTCCTCTTCTGTCATTCTGTCCTCTTCTGTAATTCTGTCATCTTCTGTCATCTTCTGTCATTCTGTCCTCTTCTGTCTTCTTCTGTCATTCTGTCATCTTCTGTCCTCTTCTGTCATCTTCTGTCATCTTCTGTCATTCTGTCCTCTTCTGTCATTCTGTCTTCTTCTGTCATCTTCTGTCATTCTGTCCTCTTCTGTCATTCTGTCATCTTCTGTCCTCTTCTGTCATTCTGTCATCTTCTGTCATCTTCTGTTATCTTCTGTCATTCTGTCCTCTTCTGTCATCTTCTGTCATCTTCTGTCATTCTGTCATCTTCTGTCATATTCTGTCATCTTCTGTCATTCTGTCCTCTTCTGTCATCTTCTGTCATCTTCTGTCATTCTGTCATGTTCTGTCATGTTCTGTCATCTTCTGTCATCTTCTGTCATTCTGTCCTCTTCTGTCATTCTGTCATCTTCTGTCATTCTGACATCTTCTGTCATTCTGTCATCTTCTGTCATCTTGTCATCTTCTGTCATCTCCTGTCATTCTGTCCTCTTCTGTCATTCTGTCATCTTTTGTCATCTTCTGTCATCTTCCGTCATCTTCTTTCATCTTCTGTCATTCTGTCATCTCCTGTCATCTTCTGTCATCTTCTGTCATTCTGTCCTCTTCTGTCATTCTGTCATCTTCTGTCATCTTCTGTCATCTTCTGTCATATTCTATCATCTTCTGTCATATTCTGTCATCTTCTGTCATTCTGTCCTCTTCTGTCATTCTGTCATCTTCTTTCATCTTCTGTCATCTTCTGTCATTCTGTCCTCTTCTGTCACTCTGTCATCTTCTGTCATTCTGTCCTCTTCTGTCATTTTGTCATCTTCTGTCATCTTCTGTCATTCTGTCATCTTTTGTCATCTTCTGTCATCTTCTGTCCTCTTCTGTCATTCTGTCATCTTCTGTCACCTTCTGTCATTCTGTCCTCTTCTGTCATTCTGTCATCTTCTGTCATCTTCTGCCCTCTTCTGTCATTCTGTCATCTTCTGTCATTCTGTCCTCTTCTGTCATTTTGTCATCTTCTGTCATCTTCTGTCATCTTCTGTCATTCTGTCATCTTCTGTCATCTTCTGTCATCTTCTGTCATCTTCTGTCATCTTCTGTCATTCTGTCCTCTTCTGTCATTCTGTCATCTTCTGTCATTCTGTCCTCTTCTGTCATCTTCTGTCATCTTCTGTCATTCTGTCCTCTTCTGTCATTCTGTCACCTTCTGTCATCTTCTGTCATCTTCTGTCATCTTCTGTCATCTTCTGTCATCTTCTGTCATCTTCTGTCATTCTGTCCTCTTCTGTCATTCTGTCATCTTCTGTCATTCTGACATCTTCTGTCATTCTGTCATCTTCTGTCATCTTCTGTCATCTTCTGTCATCTTCTGTCATTCTGTCCTCTTCTGTCATTCTGTCATCTTCTGTCATTCTGTCCTCTTGTGTCATTCTGTCATCTTCTGTCATCTTCTGTCATCTTCCGTCATCTTGTGTCATCTTCTGTCATTCTGTCATCTTCTGTCATCTTCTGTCATCTTCTGTCATCTTCTGTCATTCTGTCCTCTTCTGTCATTCTGTCATCTTCTGTCATCTTCTGTCATCTTCTGTCATATTCTGTCATCTTCTGTCATATTCTGTCATCTTCTGTCATTCTGTCCTCTTCTGTCATTCTGTCATCTTCTGTCATCTTCTGTCATTCTGTCCTCTTCTGTCACTCTGTCATCTTCTGTCATTCTGTCCTCTTCTGTCATTTTGTCATCTTGTGTCATCTTCTGTCATCTTCTGTCATTCTGTCATCTTCTGTCATCTTCTGTCATCTTCTGTCATCTTCTGTCATTCTGTCCTCTTCTGTCATTCTGTCATCTACTGTCATCTTCTGTCATTCTGTCCTCTTCTGTCATTCTGTCATCTTCTGTCATTCTGTCCTCTTCTGTCATTCTGTCATCTTCTGTCATTGTGTCCTCTTCTGTCATTCTGTCATCTTCTGTCATTCTGTCATCTTCTGTCATTCTGTCATCTTCTGTCATCTTCTGTCATCTTGCGTCATCTTCTGTCATCTTCCGTCATTCTGTCATCTTCTGTCATCTTCTGTCATCTTCTGTCATTCTGTCCTCTTCTGTCATTCTGTCATCTTCTGTCCTCTTCTGTCATTCTGTCCTCTTCTGTCATCTTCTGTCATCTTCTGTCATTCTGTCATCTTCTGTCGTATCCTGTCATCTTCTGTCATTCTGTCCTCTTCTGTCATCTTCTGTCATCTTCTGTCATTCTGTCATGTACTGTCATCTTCTGTCATCTTCTGTCATCTTCTGTCATTCTGTCATCTTCTTTCATCTTCTGACATCTTCTGTCATTCTGTCCTCTTCTGTCATTCTGTCATCTTCTGTCATTCTGTCCTCTTCTGTCATTTTGTCATCTTCTGTCATCTTCTTTCATCTTCTGTCATTCTGTCATCTTCTGTCATCTTCTGTCATCTTCTGTCATCTTCTGTCATTCTGTCCTCTTCTGTCATTCTGTCACCTTCTGTCATCTTCTGTCGTCTTCTGTCATCTTCTGTCATCTTGTGTCCTCTTCTGTCATTCTGTCATCATCTGTCATTCTGTCCTCTTCTGTCATTCTGTCATCTTCTGTCATCTTCTGTCATCTTCTGTCATTCTGTCCTCTTCTGTCATTCTGTCATCTTCTGTCATTCTGACATCTTCTGTCATTCTGTCATCTTCTGTCATCTTCTGTCATCTTCTGTCATCTTCTGTCATTCTGTCCTCTTCTGTCATTCTGTCATCTTCTGTCATTCTGTCCTCTTGTGTCATTCTGTCATCTTCTGTCATCTTCTGTCATCTTCCGTCATCTTGTGTCATCTTCTGTCATTCTGTCATCTTCTGTCATTCTGTCATCTTCTGTCATCTTCTGTCATTCTGTCCTCTTCTGTCACTCTGTCATCTTCTGTCATTCTGTCCTCTTCTGTCATTTTGTCATCTTGTGTCATCTTCTGTCATCTTCTGTCATTCTGTCATCTTCTGTCATCTTCTGTCATCTTCTGTCATTCTGTCCTCTTCTGTCATTCTGTCATCTTCTGTCATCTTCTGTCATTCTGTCCTCTTCTGTCATTCTGTCATCTTCTGTCATTCTGTCCTCTTCTGTCATTCTGTCATCTTCTGTCATCTTCTGTCATCTTCTGTCATTGTGTCCTCTTCTGTCATTCTGTCATCTTCTGTCATTCTGTCATCTTCTGTCATTCTGTCATCTTCTGTCATCTTCTGTCATCTTCTGTCATTATGTCCTCTTCTGTCATTCTGTCATCTTCTGTCATCTTCTGTCATCTTGCGTCATCTTCTGTCATCTTCCGTCATTCTGTCATCTTCTGTCATCTTCTGTCATCTTCTGTCATTCTGTCCTCTTCTGTCATCTTCTGTCATCTTTTTCATCTTCTGTCATATTCTGTCATCTTCTGTCATCTTCTGTCATCTTCTGTCATCTTCTGTCATTCTGTCCTCTTCTGTCATTCTGTCATCTTCTGTCCTCTTCTGTCATTCTGTCTTCTTCTGTCATCTTCTGTTATCTTCTGTCATTCTGTCCTCTTCTGTCATCTTCTGTCATCTTCTCTCATTCTGTCATCTTCTGTCATATCCTGTCATCTTCTGTCATTCTGTCCTCTTCTGTCATCTTCTGTCATCTTCTGTCATTCTGTCATGTTCTGTCATGTTCTGTCATCTTCTGTCATCTTCTGTCATTCTGTCCTCTTCTGTCATTCTGTCATCTTCTGTCATTCTGACATCTTCTGTCATTCTGTCATCTTCTGTCATCTTCTGTCATCTTCTGTCATTCTGTCCTCTTCTGTCATTCTGTCATCTTCTGTCATCTTCTGTCATCTTCTGTCATATTCTGTCATCTTCTGTCATCTTCTGTCATATTCTGTCATCTTCTGTCATTCTGTCCTCTTCTGTCATTCTGTCATCTTCTGTCATCTTCTGTCATCTTCTGTCATTCTGTCCTCTTCTGTCACTCTGTCATCTTCTGTCATTCTGTCCTCTTCTGTCATTTTGTCATCTTCTGTCATCTTCTGTCATCTTCTGTCATTCTGTCATCTTTTGTCACCTTCTGTCATTCTGTCATCTTCTGTCACCTTCTGTCATTCTGTCCTTTTCTGTCATTCTGTCATCTTCTGTCATCTTCTGCCCTCTTCTGTCATTCTGTCATCTTCTGTCATTCTGTCCTCTTCTGTCATTTTGTCATCTTCTGTCATCTTCTGTCATCTTCTGTCTTTTTGTCATCTTCTGTCATCTTCTGTCATATTCTGTCATCTTCTGTCATATTCTGTCATCTTCTGTCATTCTGTCCTCTTCTGTCATTCTGTCATCTTCTTTCATCTTCTGTCATCTTCTGTCATTCTGTCCTCTTCTGTCACTCTGTCATCTTCTGTCATTCTGTCCTCTTCTGTCATTTTGTCATCTTCTGTCATCTTCTGTCATCTTCTGTCATTCTGTCATCTTTTGTCATCTTCTGTCATCTTCTGTCCTCTTCTGTCATTCTGTCATCTTCTGTCACCTTCTGTCATTCTGTCCTCTTCTGTCATTCTGTCATCTTCTGCCCTCTTCTGTCATTCTGTCATCTTCTGTCATTCTGTCCTCTTCTGTCATTTTGTCATCTTCTGTCATTCTGTCATCTTCTGTCATCGTCTGTCATTTTCTGTCATCTTCTGTCATTCTGTCCTCTTCTGTCATTCTGTCATCTTCTGTCATTCTGTCCTCTTCTGTCATCTTCTGTCATCTTCTGTCATTCTGTCCTCTTCTGTCATTCTGTCACCTTCTGTCATCTTCTGTCGTCTTCTGTCATCTTCTGTCATCTTCTGTCATTCTGTCCTCTTCTGTCATTCTGTCATCTTCTGTCATTCTGTCATCTTCTGTCATCTTCTGTCATCTTCTGTCATCTTCTGTCATTCTGTCCTCTTCTGTCATTCTGTCATCTTCTGTCATTCTGTCCTCTTCTGTCATCTTCTGTCATTCTGTCATCATCTGTCATTCTGTCCTCTTCTGTCATTCTATCATCTTCTGTCATCTTCTGTCATCTTCTGTCATTCTGTCCTCTTCTGTCATTCTGTCATCTTCTGTCATTCTGACATCTTCTGTCATTCTGTCATCTTGTCATCTTCTGTCATCTTCTGTCATCTTCTGTCATTCTGTCCTCTTCTGTCATTCTGTCATCTTCTGTCATTCTGTCCTCTTGTGTCATTCTGTCATCTTCTGTCATCTTCTGTCATCTTCTGTCATTCTGTCCTCTTCTGTCACTCTGTCATCTTCTGTCATTCTGTCCTCTTCTGTCATTTTGTCATCTTCTGTCATCTTCTGTCATCTTCTGTCATTCTGTCATCTTCTGTCATCTTCTGTCATCTTCTGTCCTCTTCTGTCATTCTGTCATCTTCTGTCATTCTGTCCTCTTCTGTCATTCTGTCATCTTCTTTCATCTTCTGTCATCCTCTGTCATCTTCTGTCATACTCTGTCATCTTCTGTCATCTTCTGTCATATTCTGTCATCTTCTGTCATATTCTGTCATCTTCTGTCATTCTGTCCTCTTCTGTCATTCTGTCATCTTCTTTCATCTTCTGTCATCTTCTGTCATTCTGTCCTCTTCTGTCACTCTGTCATCTTCTGTCATTCTGTCCTCTTCTGTCATTTTGTCATCTTCTGTCATCTTCTGTCATCTTCTGTCATTCTGTCATCTTTTGTCATCTTCTGTCATCTTCTGTCATCTTCTGTCCTCTTCTGTCATTCTGTCATCTTCTGTCACCTTCTGTCATTCTGTCCTCTTCTGTCATTCTGTCATCTTCTGTCATCTTCTGCCCTCTTCTGTCATTCTGTCATCTTCTGTCATTCTGTCCTCTTCTGTCATTTTGTCATCTTCTGTCATCTTCTGTCATTCTGTCATCTTCTGTCATCTTCTGTCATCTTCTGTCATCTTCTGTCCTCTTCTGTCATCTTCTGTCCTCTTCTGTTATTTTCTCTCATCTTTGTCATCTTCTGTCCTCTTCTGTCATCTTCTGTCATCTTCTGTCATTCTGTCCATTTTGTCATCTTCTGTCATCTTCTGTCATCTTCCGTCATCTTCTGTCATCTTCTGTCCTCTTCTGTCATCTTCTGTCACCTTCTGTCATCTTCTGTCCTCTTCTGTCATCTTCTGTCCTCTTCTGTCATCTTCTGTCATCTTCTGTCATTCCGTCCTCTTATGTCATCTTCTGTCATTCTGTCATCTTCTGTCATTCAGTCCTCTTCTGTCATTCTGTCATCTTCTGTCATCTTCTGTCCTCTTCTGTCATTCTGTCATCGTCTGTCATTCTGTCATCTTCTGTCATCTTCCGTCATCTTCTGTCATCTTCTGTCCTCTTCTGTCAGCTTCTGTCATCTTCTGTCATCTTCTGTCCTCTTCTGTCATCTTCTGTCCTCTTCTGTCATCTTCTGTCAGCTTCTGTCATCTTCTGTCATCTTCTGTCATTCTGTCCTCTTCTGTCATCTTCTGTCATTCTGTCATCTTCTGTCATTCAGTCCTCTTCTGTCATTCTGTCATCTTCTGTCATCTTCTGTCATTCTGTCCTCTTCTGTCATTTTGTCATCTTCTGTCATTCTGTCCTCTTCTGTCATTCTGTCATCTTCTCTCATCTTCTGTCATCTTCTGTCCTATTCTGTCATTCTGTCATCTTCTGTCATCTTCTGTCATTCTGTCATCTTCTGTCCTCTTCTGTCATTCTGTCATCTTCTGTCATCTTCTGTCATCTTCTGTCCTCTTCTGTCATCTTCTGTCATCTTCTGTCATTCTGTCGTCTTCTGTCATCTTCTGTCATCTTCTGTCATTCTGTCGTCTTCTGTCATCTTCTGTCATCTTTTGTCATCTTCTGTCATTCTGTCATCTTCTGTCATTCTGTCCTCTTCTGTCATTCTGTCATCTTCTATCATCTTCTGTCCTCTTCTGTCATTCTGTCATCTTCTGCCATTCTGTCCTCTTCTGTCATTCTGTCCTCTTCTGTCATTCTGTCATCTTCTGTCATCTTCTGTCAACTTCTGTCCTCTTCTGTCATCTTCTGTCCTCTTCTGTCATTCTGTCATCTTCTGTCATCTTTTGTCCTCTTCTGTCCTTCTGTCCTCTTCTGTCATTCTGTCATCTTCTGTCATCTTCTGTCATTCTGTCCTCTTCTGTCATTCTGTCATCTTCTGTCATCTTCTGTCATTTTCTGTCATCTTCTGTCATTCGGTCCTCTTCTGTCATTCTGTCATCTTCTGTCATCTTCTGTCCTATTCTGTCATTCTGTCATCTTCTGTCATCTTCTGTCATCTTCTGTCATTCTGTCATCTTCTGCCCTCTTCTGTCATTCTGTCATCTTCTGTCCTCTTCTGTCATCTTCTGTCATCTTCTGTCATTCTGTCCTCTTCTTTCATCTTCTGTCATCTTCTGTCATCTTCTGTCATTCTGTCATCTTCTGTCATTCTGTCCTCTTCTGTCATTCTGTCATCTTCTGTCATCTTCTGTCATCTTCTGTCAATCTGTCATCTTCTGTCCTCTTCTGTCATTCTGTCATCTTCTGTCATTCTGTCCTCTTCTGTCATTCTGTCAACTTCTGTCATTCTGTCATCTTCTGTCATCTTTCTGTCATCTTCTGTCTATTCTGTCATTCTGTCATCTTCTGTCATCTTCTGTCATCTTCTGTCATTCTGTCATCTTCTGCCCTCTTCTGTCATTCTGTCATCTTCTGTCCTCTTCTGTCATCTTCTGTCATCTTCTGTCATTCTGTCCTCTTCTTTCATCTTCTGTCATCTTCTGTCATCTTCTGTCATTCTGTCATCTTCTGTCATTCTGTCCTCTTCTGTCATTATGTCCTCTTCTGTCATTCTGTCAATTTCTGTCATTCTGTCATCTTCTGTCATCTTCTGTCATCTTCTGTCATCTTCTGTCATTCTGTCATCTTCTGTCCTCTTCTGTCATCTCTTTCATCTTCTGTCTCTTCTGTCATTTTCGTCATCTTCTGTCATTCTGTCCTCATCTGTCATATTCTGTCATCTTCTGTCATTCTGTCCTCTTCTGTCATCTCTGTCATCTTCTGCCATCTTCTGTCAATCTGTCATCTTCTGTCCTCTTCTGTCATTCTGTCATCTTCTGTCATCTTCTTCATCTTCTGGCATCTTCTGTCATTCTGTCCTCTTCTGTCATCTTCTGTCATCTTCTGTCACTCTGTCCTCTTCTGTCATCTTCTGTCATTCTGTCCTCTTCTGTCATTCTGTCATCTTCTGTCATCTTCTGCCCTCTTCTGTCATTCTTTCATTTCTGTCATTCTGCCCTCTTCTGTCATTCTGTCATCTTCTGTCATTCTGTCATCTTCTGTCATCTTCTGTCATCTTCTGTCAATCTGTCATCTTCTGTCCTCTTCTGTCATTCTGTCATCTTCTGTCATTCTGTCCTCTTCTGTCATTCTGTCAACTTCTGTCATCTTCTGTCCTCTTCTGTCATTCTGTCATCTTCTGTCCTCTTCTGCCATTCTGTCATCTTCTGTCCTCTTCTGTCAACTTCTCTCATTTTCTGTCCGCTTCTGTCATTCTGCAATCTTCTGTCATTCTGTCATCTTCTGTCATTCTGTCATACCCTGTCATTCTGTCATCTTCTGTCATTCTGTCATCTTCTGTCATTCTGTCCTCTTCTGTCATTCAGTCATCTTCTGTCATTCTGTCATCTTCTGTCATTCTGTACCCTTCTGTCATTCTGTCATCTTCTTTCATCTTCTGTCATCTCTGTCCTCTTCTGTCATTCTGTTATCTTCTGTCATGTTCTGTCCTATTCTGTCATTCTGTCATCTTCTGTCATGTTCTGTCATCTTCTGCCCTCTTCTGTCATTCTTTCATCTTCTGTCATCTTCTGTCATCTTCTGTCATCTTCTGTCCTCTTCTGTCATCCTCTGTCATCTTCTGTCATTCTGACCTCTTCTATCATCTTCTGTCCTCTTCTGTCATTCTGTCATCTTCTGCCATTCTGTCCTCTTCTGTCATTCTGTCCTCTTCTGTCATTCTGTCATCTTCTGTCATCTTCTGTCAACTTCTGTCCTCTTCTGTCATCTTCTGTCCTCTTCTGTCATTCTGTCATCTTCTGTCATCTTCTGTCCTCTTCTGTCATTCTGTCCTCTTCTGTCATTCTGTCATCTTCTGTCATCTTCTGTCATTCTGTCCTCTTCTGTCATTCTGTCATCTTCTGTCATCTTCTGTCATTTTCTGTCATCTTCTGTCATTCGGTCCTCTTCTGTCATTCTGTCATCTTCTGTCATCTTCTGTCCTATTCTGTCATTCTGTCATCTTCTGTCAGCTTCTGTCATCTTCTGTCATTCTGTCATCTTCTGCCCTCTTCTGTCATTCTGTCATCTTCTGTCCTCTTCTGTCATCTTCTGTCATCTTCTGTCATTCTGTCCTCTTCTTTCATCTTCTGTCATCTTCTGTCATCTTCTGTCATTCTGTCATCTTCTGTCATTCTGTCCTCTTCTGTCATTATGTCCTCTTCTGTCATTCTGTCAATTTCTGTCATTCTGTCATCTTCTGTCATCTTCTGTCATCTTCTGTCAATCTGTCATCTTCTGTCCTCTTCTGTCATTCTGTCATCTTCTGTCATTCTGTCCTCTTCTGTCATTCTGTCAACTTCTGTCATCTTCTGTCATCTTCTGTCCTCTTCTGTCATTCTGTCATCTTCTGTCCTCTTCTGCCATTCTGTCATCTTCTGTCCTCTTCTGTTAACTTCTCTCATTTTCTGTCCGCTTCTGTCATTCTGCAATCTTCTGTCATTCTGTCATCTTCTGTCATTCAGTCATCTTCTGTCATTCTGTAATCTTCTGTCATTCTGTACCCTTCTGTCATTCTGTCATCTTCTTTCATCTTCTGTCATCTTCTGTCCTCTTCTGTCATTCTGTTATCTTCTGTCCTCTTCTGTCATTCTGTCATCTTCTGTCATGTTCTGTCCTATTCTGTCATTCTGTCATCTTCTGTCATGTTCTGTCATCTTCTGCCCTCTTCTGTCATTCTTTCATCTTCTGTCATCTTCTGTCATCTTCTGTCATCTTCTGTCCTCTTCTGTCATCCTCTGTCATCTTCTGTCATTCTGACCTCTTCTGTCATCTTCTGTCATCTTCTGTCATTCTGTCCTCTTCTGTCATCTTCTGTCATCTTCTGTCATCTTCTGTCATTCTGCCATCTTCTGTCATTCTGTCAACTTCTGTCATCTTCTGTCATCTTCTGCCCTCTTCTGTCATCTTCTGTCATCTTCTGTCATCTTCTGTCCTCTTCTGTCATCTTCTGTCCTCTTCTGTTATTTTCTGTCCTCTTCTGTCATCTTCTGTCAGCTTCTGTCATCTTCTGTCACCTTCTGTCATTCTGTCCTCTTCTGTCATCTTCTGCCATCTTCTATCACTCTGTCCTCTTCTGTCACCTTCTGTCATTCTGTCATCTTCTGTCATTCTGTCCTCTTCTGTCATTCTGTCATCTTCTGTCATCTTCTGTCCTCTTCTGTCATTCTGTCATTTCTGTCATTCTGTCCTCTTCTGTCATTCTGTCATCTTCTGTCATTCTGTCCTCTTCTGTCATTCTGTCAACTTCGGTCATCTTCTGTCATCTTCTGTCCTCTTCTGTCATTCTGTCATCTTCTATCCTCTTCTGTCATTCTGTCCTCTTCTGTCATCTTCTGCCATCTTCTATCACTCTGTCCTCTTCTGTCACCTTCTGTCATTCTGCAATCTTCTGTCATTCTGTCATCTTCTGTCATTCTGTCATCTTCTGTCATTCTGTCATTCTGTCATTCTGTCATCTTCTGTCATTCTGTGCCCTTCTGTCATTCTGTCATCTTCTGTCATCTTCTCTCATCTTATGTCCTCTTCTGTCATTCTGTTATCTTCTGTCCTCTTCTGTCATTCTGTCATCTTCTGTCATCTTCTGTCCTATTCTGTCATTCTGTCATCTTCTGTCATGTTCTGTCATCTTCTGTCCTCTTCTGTCATTCTGTCATCTTCTGTCATTCTGTCATCTTCTGTCATTCAGTCATTTTCTGTCATTCTGTCATTCTGTCATCTTCTGTCATTCTGTACCCCTCTGTCATTCTGTCATCTTCTGTCATCTTCTGTCATCTTATGTCCTCTTCTGTCATTCTGTTATCTTCTGTCCTCTTCTGTCATTCTGTCATCTTCTGTCATCTTCTGTCCTATTCTGTCATTCTGTCATCTTCTGTTATCTTCTGTCCTCTTCTGTCATTCTTTCATCTTCTGTCATCTTCTTTCATCTTCTGTCATCTTCTGTCATCTTCTGTCATTCTGTCATCTTCTGTCATCTTCCGTCATCTTCTGTCATCTTCTGTCCTCTTCTGTCAGCGTCTGTCATCTTCTGTCATCTTCTGTCCTCTTCTGTCATCTTCTGTCCTCTTCCGTCATCTTCTGTCACCTTCTGTCATCTTCTGTCCTCTTCTGTCATCTTCTGTCCTCTTCCGTCATCTTCTGTCACCTTCTGTCATCTTCTGTCATCTTCTGTCATTCAGTCCTCTTCTGTCATTCTGTCATCTTCTGTCATCTTCTGTCCTCTTCTGTCATTCTGTCATCTTCTGTCATTCTGTCCACTTCTGTCATTTTGTCATCTTCTGTCATTCTGTCCTCTTCTGTCATTCTGTCATCTTCTGTCATCTTCTGTCCTCTTCTGTCATTCTGTCATCTTCTGTCCTCTTCTGTCATTCTGTGATCTTCTGTCATCTTCTGTCCTATTCTGTCATTCTGTCATCTTCTGTCATCTTCTGTCATTCTGTCATCTTCTGTCCTCTTCTGTCATTCTTTCATCTCCTGTCATCTTCTGTCATCTTCTGTCATCTTCTGTCGTCTTCTGTCATCTTCTGTCCTCTTCTGTCATCTTCTGTCATCTTCTGTCATTCTGTTCTCTTCTGTCATCTTCTGTCATCTTCTGTCATTCTGTCCACTTCTGTCATCTTCTGTCATCTTCTGTGATCTTCTGTCCTCTTCTGTCATCTTCTGTCATCTTCTGTCATCTTCTGTCATTCTGTCCTCTTCTGTCATCTTCTGTCATCTTCTGTCATTCTGTCGTATTCTGTCATCTTCTGTCATCTTTTGTCATCTTCTGTCATTCTGTCATCTTCTGTCATTCTGTCCTCTTCTGTCATTCTGTCATCTTCTGTCATTTTCTGTCCTCTTCTGTCATTCTGTCATCTTCTGCCATTCTGTCCTCTTCTGTCATTCTGTCCTCTTCTGTCATTCTGTCATCTTCTGTCATCTTCTGTCAACTTCTGTCCTCTTCTGTCATCTTCTGTCCTCTTCTGTCATTCTTTCATCTTCTGTCATCTTCTGTCATTCTGTCCTCTTCTGTCATTCTGTCATCTTCTGTCAACTTCTGTCCTCTTCTGTCATCTTCTGTCCTCTTCTGTCATTCTGTCATCTTCTGTCATCTTCTGTCATTCGGTCCTCTTCTGTCATTCTGTCATCTTCTGTCATCTTCTGTCATCTTCTGTCCTATTTTGTCATTCTGTCATCTTCTGTCATCTTCTGTCATCTTCTGTCATTCTGTCATCTTCTGTCCTCTTCTGTCATTCTGTCATCTTCTGTCCTCTTCTGTCATCTTCTGTCATCTTCTGTCCTATTTTGTCATTCTGTCATCTTCTGTCATCTTCTGTCATCTTCTGTCATTCTGTCATCTTCTGTCCTCTTCTGTCATTCTGTCATCTTCTGTCCTCTTCTGTCATCTTCTGTCATCTTCCGTCATTCTGTCCTCTTCTTTCATCTTCTGTCATCTTCTGTCATCTTCTGTCATTCAGTCATCTTCTGTCATCTTCATTCATTCTGTCATCTTCTGTCATCTTCTGTCATCTTCTGTCATTCTGTCATCTTCTGTCCTCTTCTGTCATTCTGTCATCTTCTGTCATCTTCTGTCATCTTCTGTCATTCTGTCCTCTACTGTCATCTTCTGTCATCTTCTGTCACTCTGTCCTCTTCTGTCATCTTCTGTCATTCTGTCATCTTCTGTCATTCTGTCCTCTTCTGTCATTCTGTCATCTTCTGTCATCTTCTGCCCTCTTCTGTCATTCTGTCATTTCTGTCATTCTGTCCTCTTCTGTCATTCTGTCATCTTCTGTCATTCTGTCCTCTTCTGTCATTCTGTCATCTTCTGTCATCTTCTGTCATCTTCTGTCATTCTATCATCTTCTGTCCTCTTCTGTCATTCTGTCATCTTCTGTCATTCTATCCTATTCTCTCATTCTGTCATCTTCTGTCATTCTGTTATCTTCTGTCCTCTTCTGTCATTCTGTCATCTTCTGTCATCTTCTGTCATCTTCTGTCATTCTGTCCTCTTCTGTCATCTTCTGTCATCTTCTGTCATTCTGTCATCTTCTGTCATTCTGTCCTCTTCTGTCATTCTGTCATCTTCTGTTATCTTCTGTCCTCTTCTGTCATTCTGTCATCTTCTGTCATTCTGTCCTCTTCTGTCATTCTGTCAACTTCTGTCATCTTCTGTCATCTTCTGTCCTCTTCTGTCATTCTGTCATCTTCTGTCCTCTTCTGCCATTCTGTCATCTTCTGTCCTCTTCTGTCAACTTCTCTCATCTTCTGTCCGCTTCTGTCATTCTGCAATCTTCTGTCATTCTGTCATCTTCTGTCATTCTGTCATCCCCTGTCATTCTGCCATCTTCTGTCATTCTGTCCTCTTCTGTCATTCTGTCATCTTCTGTCATTCAGTCATCTTCTGTCATTCTGTCATTCTGTCATCTTCTGTCATTTTGTACCCTTCTGTCATTCTGTCATCTTCTGTCATCTTCTGTCATCTTATGTCCTCTTCTGTCATTCTGTCATCTTCTGTCATCTTCTGTCCTATTCTGTCATTCTGTCATCTTCTGTCATGTTCTGTCATCTTCTGTCCTCTTCTGTCATTCTTTCATCTTCTGTCATCTTCTGTCATCTTCTGTCAGCTTCTGTCCTCTTCTGTCATCCTCTGTCATCTTCTGTCATTCTGACCTCTTCTGTCATCTTCTGTCATCTTCTGTCATTCTGCCCTCTTCTGTCATCTTCTGCCATCTTCTGCCCTCTTCTGTCATCTTCTGTCATCTTCTGTCCTCTTCTGTCATCTTCTGTCCTCTTCTGTTATTTTCTGTCATCTTCTGTCATCTTCTGTCCTCTTCTGTCATCTTCTGTCATCTTCTGTCATTCTGTCCCCTTCTGTCATCTTCTGTCATCTTCTGTCATCTTCTGTCCTCTTCTGTCATCTTCTGTCCTCTTCTGTCATCTTCTGTCAGCTTCTGTCATCTTCTGTCATCTTCTGTCATTCTGTCCTCTTATGTCATCTTCTGTCGTTCTGTCATCTTCTGTCATTCAGTCCTCTTCTGTCATTCTGTCATCTTCTGTCATCTTCTGTCCTCTTCTGTCATTCTGTCATACCCTGTCATTCTGTCATCTTCTGTCATTCTGTCCTCTTCTGTCATTCAGTCATCTTCTGTCATTCTGTCATCTTCTGTCATTCTGTACCCTTCTGTCATTCTGTCATCTTCTTTCATCTTCTGTCATCTTCTGTCCTCTTCTGTCATTCTGTTATCTTCTGTCCTCTTCTGTCATTCTGTCATCTTCTGTCATGTTCTGTCCTATTCTGTCATTCTGTCATCTTCTCTCATGTTCTGTCATCTTCTGCCCTCTTCTGTCATTCTTTCATCTTCTGTCATCTTCTGTCATCTTCTGTCATCTTCTGTCCTCTTCTGTCATCCTCTGTCATCTTCTGTCATTCTGACCTCTTCTGTCATCTTCTGTCATCTTCTGTCATTCTGTCATCTTCTGTCCTCTTCTGTCATCCTCTTTCATCTTCTGTCATCTTCTGTCATTTTCCGTCATCTTCTATCATTCTGTCCTCTTCTGTCATCTTCTGTCATCTTCTGTCATTCTGTCCTCTTCTGTCATCTTCTGTCATCTTCTGCCATCTTCTGTCATTCTGTCATCTTCTGTCCTCTTCTGTCATTCTGTCATCTTCTGTCATCTTCTTTCATCTTCTGGCATCTTCTGTCATTCTGTCCTCTTCTGTCATCTTCTGTCATCTTCTGTCACTCTGTCCTCTTCTGTCATCTTCTGTCATTCTGTCCTCTTCTGTCATTCTGTCATCTTCTGTCATCTTCTGCCCTCTTCTGTCATTCTTTCATTTCTGTCATTCTGCCCTCTTCTGTCATTCTGTCATCTTCTGTCATTCTGTCATCTTCTGTCATCTTCTGTCATCTTCTGTCAATCTGTCATCTTCTGTCCTCTTCTGTCATTCTGTCATCTTCTGTCATTCTGTCCTCTTCTGTCATTCTGTCAACTTCTGTCATCTTCTGTCATCTTCTGTCCTCTTCTGTCATTCTGTCATCTTCTGTCCTCTTCTGCCATTCTGTCATCTTCTGTCCTCTTCTGTCAACTTCTCTCATTTTCTGTCCGCTTCCGTCATTCTGCAATCTTTTGTCATTCTGTCATCTTCTGTCATTCTGTCATACCCTGTCATTCTGTCATCTTCTGTCATTCTGTCCTCTTCTGTCATTCAGTCATCTTCTGTCATTCTGTCATCTTCTGTCATTCTGTACCCTTCTGTCATTCTGTCATCTTCTTTCATCTTCTGTCATGTTATGTCCTATTCTGTCATTCTGTCATCTTCTGTCATGTTCTGTCATCTTCTGCCCTCTTCTGTCATTCTTTCATCTTCTGTCATCTTCTGTCATCTTCTGTCATCTTCTGCCCTCTTCTGTCATTCTGTAATTTCTGTCATTCTGTCCTCTTCTGTCATTCTGTCAACTTCTGTCATTCTGTCCTCTTCTGTCATTCTGTCATCTTCTGTCATCTTCTGTCATCTTCTGTCATTCTATCATCTTCTGTCCTCTTCTGTCATTCTGTCATCTTCTGTCATTCTATCCTATTCTCTCATTCTGTCATCTTCTGTCATCTTCTGTCATCTTCTGTCATTCTGTTATCTTCTGTCCTCTTCTGTCATTCTGTCATCTTCTGTCATCTTCTGTCATCTTCTGTCATTCTGTCCTCTTCTGTCATCTTCTGTCATCTTCTGTCATTCTGTCATCTTCTGTCATTCTGTCCTCTTCTGTCATTCTGTCATCTTCTGTTATCTTCTGTCCTCTTCTGTCATTCTGTCATCTTCTGTCATTCTGTCCTCTTCTGTCATTCTGTCAACTTCTGTCATCTTCTGTCATCTTCTGTCCTCTTCTGTCATTCTGTCATCTTCTGTCCTCTTCTGCCATTCTGTCATCTTCTGTCCTCTTCTGTCAACTTCTCTCATCTTCTGTTCGCTTCTGTCATTCTGCAATCTTCTGTCATTCTGTCATCTTCTGTCATTCTGTCATCCCCTGTCATTCTGCCATCTTCTGTCATTCTGTCCTCTTCTGTCATTCTGTCATCTTCTGTCATTCAGTCATCTTCTGTCATTCTGTCATTCTGTCATCTTCTGTCATTTTGTACCCTTCTGTCATTCTGTCATCTTCTGTCATCTTCTGTCATCTTATGTCCTCTTCTGTCATTCTGTCATCTTCTGTCATCTTCTGTCCTATTCTGTCATTCTGTCATCTTCTGTCATGTTCTGTCATCTTCTGTCCTCTTCTGTCATTCTTTCATCTTCTGTCATCTTCTGTCATCTTCTGTCAGCTTCTGTCCTCTTCTGTCATCCTCTGTCATCTTCTGTCATTCTGACCTCTTCTGTCATCTTCTGTCATCTTCTGTCATTCTGCCCTCTTCTGTCATCTTCTGCCATCTTCTGCCCTCTTCTGTCATCTTCTGTCATCTTCTGTCCTCTTCTGTCATCTTCTGTCCTCTTCTGTTATTTTCTGTCATCTTCTGTCATCTTCTGTCCTCTTCTGTCATCTTCTGTCATCTTCTGTCATTCTGTCCCCTTCTGTCATCTTCTGTCATCTTCTGTCATCTTCTGTCCTCTTCTGTCATCTTCTGTCCTCTTCTGTCATCTTCTGTCAGCTTCTGTCATCTTCTGTCATCTTCTGTCATTCTGTCCTCTTATGTCATCTTCTGTCGTTCTGTCATCTTCTGTCATTCAGTCCTCTTCTGTCATTCTGTCATCTTCTGTCATCTTCTGTCCTCTTCTGTCATTCTGTCATACCCTGTCATTCTGTCATCTTCTGTCATTCTGTCCTCTTCTGTCATTCAGTCATCTTCTGTCATTCTGTCATCTTCTGTCATTCTGTACCCTTCTGTCATTCTGTCATCTTCTTTCATCTTCTGTCATCTTCTGTCCTCTTCTGTCATTCTGTTATCTTCTGTCCTCTTCTGTCATTCTGTCATCTTCTGTCATGTTCTGTCCTATTCTGTCATTCTGTCATCTTCTCTCATGTTCTGTCATCTTCTGCCCTCTTCTGTCATTCTTTCATCTTCTGTCATCTTCTGTCATCTTCTGTCATCTTCTGTCCTCTTCTGTCATCCTCTGTCATCTTCTGTCATTCTGACCTCTTCTGTCATCTTCTGTCATCTTCTGTCATTCTGTCATCTTCTGTCCTCTTCTGTCATCCTCTTTCATCTTCTGTCATCTTCTGTCATTTTCCGTCATCTTCTATCATTCTGTCCTCTTCTGTCATCTTCTGTCATCTTCTGTCATTCTGTCCTCTTCTGTCATCTTCTGTCATCTTCTGCCATCTTCTGTCATTCTGTCATCTTCTGTCCTCTTCTGTCATTCTGTCATCTTCTGTCATCTTCTTTCATCTTCTGGCATCTTCTGTCATTCTGTCCTCTTCTGTCATCTTCTGTCATCTTCTGTCACTCTGTCCTCTTCTGTCATCTTCTGTCATCTTCTGTCCTCTTCTGTCATCCTCTGTCATCTTCTGTCATTCTGACCTCTTCTGTCATCTTCTGTCATCTTCTGTCATTCTGTCATCTTCTGTCCTCTTCTGTCATCCTCTTTCATCTTCTGTCATCTTCTGTCATTTTCCGTCATCTTCTATCATTCTGTCCTCTTCTGTCATCTTCTGTCATCTTCTGTCATTCTGTCCTCTTCTTTCATCTTCTGTCATCTTCTGTCCTCTTCTGTCATTCTGTTATCTTCTGTCCTCTTCTGTCATTCTGTCATCTTCTGTCATGTTCTGTCCTATTCTGTCATTCTGTCATCTTCTGTCATCTTCTGCCCTCTTCTGTCATTCTTTCATCTTCTGTCATCTTCTGTCATCTTCTGTCATCTTCTGTCCTCTTCTGTCATCCTCTGTCATCTTCTGTCATTCTGACCTCTTCTGTCATCTTCTGTCATCTTCTGTCATTCTGTCCTCTTCTGTCATCTTCTGTCATCTTCTGTCATCTTCTGTCATTCTGTCATCTTCTGTCATTCTGTCAACTTCTGTCATCTTCTGTCATCTTCTGCCCTCTTCTGTCATCTTCTGTCATCTTCTGTCATCTTCTGTCCTCTTCTGTCATCTTCTGTCCTCTTCTGTTATTTTCTGTCCTCTTCTGTCATCTTCTGCCATCTTCTATCACTCTGTCCTCTTCTGTCACCTTCTGTCATTCTGTCATCTTCTGTCATTCTGTCCTCTTCTGTCATTCTGTCATCTTCTGTCATCTTCTGTCCTCTTCTGTCATTCTGTCATTTCTGTCATTCTGTCCTCTTCTGTCATTCTGTCATCTTCTGTCATTCTGTCCTCTTCTGTCATTCTGTCAACTTCGGTCATCTTCTGTCATCTTCTGTCCTCTTCTGTCATTCTGTCATCTTCTATCCTCTTCTGTCATTCTGTCCTCTTCTGTCATCTTCTGCCATCTTCTATCACTCTGTCCTCTTCTGTCACCTTCTGTCATTCTGCAATCTTCTGTCATTCTGTCATCTTCTGTCATTCTGTCATCTTCTGTCATTCTGTCATTCTGTCATTCTGTCATCTTCTGTCATTCTGTGCCCTTCTGTCATTCTGTCATCTTCTGTCATCTTCTCTCATCTTATGTCCTCTTCTGTCATTCTGTTATCTTCTGTCCTCTTCTGTCATTCTGTCATCTTCTGTCATCTTCTGTCCTATTCTGTCATTCTGTCATCTTCTGTCATGTTCTGTCATCTTCTGTCCTCTTCTGTCATTCTGTCATCTTCTGTCATTCTGTCATCTTCTGTCATTCAGTCATTTTCTGTCATTCTGTCATTCTGTCATCTTCTGTCATTCTGTACCCCTCTGTCATTCTGTCATCTTCTGTCATCTTCTGTCATCTTATGTCCTCTTCTGTCATTCTGTTATCTTCTGTCCTCTTCTGTCATTCTGTCATCTTCTGTCATCTTCTGTCCTATTCTGTCATTCTGTCATCTTCTGTCATCTTCTGTTATCTTCTGTCCTCTTCTGTCATTCTTTCATCTTCTGTCATCTTCTTTCATCTTCTGTCATCTTCTGTCATCTTCTGTCATTCTGTCATCTTCTGTCATCTTCCGTCATCTTCTGTCATCTTCTGTCCTCTTCTGTCAGCGTCTGTCCTCTTCTGTCAGCGT
>NW_028226646.1:0-29791 GCF_052327205.1 Somniosus microcephalus
GGGGCAAGCAACCTTAGATTTGGTCCTGTGTAATGAGACAGGATTAATTAAAAATGTCCTAGTAAAGGATCCCCTTGGAATGAGTGACCATAACATGGTTGAGTTCCATATTCAATTAGAGGGTGAGAAGGTTGGATCTCAAACAAGCGTGCTGAGCTTGAATAAAGGAGACTATGAAGGTATGAGAGCGGAATTAATGAGAGTGGACTGGGAAAATAGATTAAAGGGTAAGACGGTACATGACCAGTGGTGTACATTTAAGGAGTTATTTTACAACTTCCAAAAAAAATATATTCCACTGAGGAAAAAAGGGTGTAAAAGAAAAGATAGCCACCCGTGGCTAAGTAAAGTAATTAAGGATAGTATCCGACTAAAAACAAGGGCATATAAGGTAGCCAAATCTAGTGGGAGGATGGAAGATTGGGAAGTCTTTAAAAGACAGCAAAAAATAACAAAAAGATTGATTAAGAAAGGGAAGATAGATTATGAAAGTAAATTAGCAAAAAATATAAAAACAGACAGTAAAAGTTTCTATAGTTATATAAAAAGAAAAAGGGTGGCTAAAGTAAATGTTGGTCCCTTAGAGGATGAGACTGGGAAATTAATGGTGGGAAACATGGAGATGGCAAAAACACTGAACAATTATTTTGTATCAGTCTTTACAGTAGAGGACACTAAGAATATCCCAACACTGGACAAACAGGGGGCTCTAGGGGGGGAGGAACTAAATACAATTAAAATCACTAAGGAAGTGGTACTTGGTAAAATAATGGGACTCAAGGCGGATAAATCCCCTGGACCTGATGGCTTGCATCCCAGGGTCTTGAGGGAAGTAGCGGTAGGGATTGTGGATGCATTGGTAATAATTTTCCAAAACTCACTGGACTCAGCAAAGGTCCCGGCAGATTGGAAAACTGCTAATGTAACACCATTATTTAAAAAGGGTAGTAGGCAGAAGGCTGGAAACTATAGACCTGTTAGCCTAACATCTGTGGTTGGTAAAATGTTAGAGTCCATTATTAAGGAGACAGTAACGGGACATTTGGATAAACACAATTTAATAGGGCAAACTCAGCATGGTTTCATGAAGGGGAAGTCATGTTTGACAAATTTGCTTGAGTTTTTTGAGGAAGTAACATACAGGGTGGATAAAGGGGAACCAGTGGACGTAGTGTATTTAGACTTCCAAAAGGCATTTGACAAGGTGCCACACAAAAGATTATTGCTCAAGATAAAAAATCACGGGATTGGGGGTAATATTCTGGCATGGGTGGAGGATTGGCTATCTAACAGAAGGCAGAGAGTTGGGATAAATGGTTCGTTCTCAGATTGGCAACCAGTAACTAGTGGTGTTCCGCAGGGGTCAGTGCTGGGTCCCCAACTCTTTACAATCTATATTAACGATTTGGAGGAGGGGACCGAGTGTAACATATCAAAGTTTGCAGATGATACAAAGATGGGACGGAAAGTAGTGAGTGAGGAGGACATAAAAAACCTGCAAAGGGACATAGACAGGCTAAGTAAGTGGGCAGAGATTTGGCAGATGGAATACAATACTGGAAAGTGTGAAGTTATGCACTTTGGCAGGAAAAATCAGAGAGCAAGTTATTATCTTAATGGCAAGAAACTGGAAAGTACTGTAGTACAAAGGGATCTGGGGGTCCTGGTGCACGAAACTCAAAAAGTTAGTATGCAGGTGCAGCAAGTGATCAAGAAGGCCAATGGAATGTTGGCTTTTATTGCTAGGGGGTTGGAATATAAAAACAGGGAGGTATTGCTGCAGTTGTACAAGGTATTGGTGAGGCCGCACCTGGAATACTGCATACAGTTTTGGTGTCCATACTTAAGAAAAGACATACTTGCTCTCGAGTCAGTACAAAGAAGGTTCACTCGGTTAATCCCGGGGATGAGGGGGTGGTCATATGAGGAGAGGTTGAGTAGATTGGGACTCTACTCATTGGAGTTCAGAAGAATGAGAGGCGATCTTATTGAAACATATAAGATTGTGAAGGGGCTTGATCGGGTGGATGCGGTGAGGATGTTCCCAATGATGGGTGAAACTAGAACTAGGGGGCATAATCTTAAAATAAGGGGCTGCTCATTCAAAACTGAGATGAGGAGAAACTTCTTCATTCAGAGGGTGGTAGGTTTGTGGAATTTGCTGCCCCAGAAAGCTGTGGAAGCTACATCATTAAATAAATTTAAAACAGAAATAGATAGTTTCCTAGAAGTAAAGGGAATAAAGGGTTACGGGGAGCGGGCAGGAAATTGGACATGAGTCTGGGTTCGGAATGGTCATGGCCCTGTGGGTAGTGGAGCGGGCCCAGGGGCCGTGTAGCCTTGTTCTGCTCCGACTGTGTTCTAATTCTGTTAGATTTCAGGAGATGGTTTTATTCCTGTTCCTGCCTGGGGTGGAGATCGCCTTTACAGAAGGTAAGTACTGTAGAAAATATAGGGACAGAGTGATCTCCTGGAAGAATTTCGATCGCCTAGATGGGTCGGAGAGGAATTTCCCAGATTTTTTTCTCCCAAATTGGCCATTGGGTCTTTATCTGGTTTTTCGCCTCTCCCGGGAGATCACATGGGTTCGGGTGGATGCAGAGTGATAGAAGATTTGAGGTTAGGATCAGATCAGCCATGATCTTATTGAATGGTGGAGCAGGCTCGAGGGGCCGATTGGCCTACTCCTGCTCCTATTTCTTATGTTCTTATGTTCTTATGTAGGACCCTAGGAAGTACAGAGGGTCAGAGGGACCTTGGTGTACATGTACATAGATCCCTGAAGGCAGCGGAACAGGTAGATAAGGTGGTTAAAAAGGCATATGGGATACTTGCCTTCATTAGCCGAGGCATAGAATATAAGAGCAGGGAGGTTATGATGGAGCTGTACAAAACGCTGGTGAGGCCACAGCTGGAGTACTGTGTGCAGTTCTGGTCGCCTCACTATAGGAAGGATGTGATTGCTTTGGAGAGGGTGCAGAGAAGATTCACCAGGATGTTACCTGGGATGGAGCGCCTCAGCTATGAAGAGAGGCTGGACAGGCTGGGGTTGTTTTCCTTGGAGCAAAGAAGGCTGAGGGGGGACCTGATTGAGGTGTACAAAATGATGAGGGGCATAGATAGGGTAGATAAAGAGGAACTTTTCCCCTTAGTAGGGGGGTCAATAACAAGGGGGCATAGATTCAGGGTAAGGGGCAGGAGATTTAGAGGGGATTTGAGGAGGAACTTCTTCACCCAGAGGGTGGTTGGAATGTGGAACTCAATGCCTGAAAGGGTGGTAGAGGCAGGAACCCTCACAACATTCAAGAAGCATTTGGATGAGCACTTGAAATGCCATTGCATACAAGGCTATGGACCAAATGCTGGAAAATGGGATTAGACTGGACAGGGATGGATGGGCGGCACAGACACGATGGGCCGAAGGGCCTCTTTCTGTGCTGTAAAACTCTATGACTCTATGACTCTCCCCGTGCTCTGCTCTCTCCCCATTCTCTGTTCTCTCCCCGTGCTCTGCTCTCTCCCCGTGCTCTGCTCTCTCCCCGTGCTCTGCTCTCTCCCCATGCTTTGCACTCTCCCCATGCTCTGCTCTCTCCTCGTGCTCTGCTCTCTCCTCGTGCTCTGCTCTCTCCCCGTGCTCTGCTCTCTCCCCGTGCTCTGCTCTCTCCCCATGCTTTGCACTCTCCCCATGCTCTGCTCTCTCCCCGTGCTCTGCACTCTCCCCATGCTCTGCTCTCTCCCCGTGCTCTGCTCTCTCCCCATGCTCTGCTCTCTCCCCATGCTTTGCACTCTCCCCATGCTCTGCTCTCTCCCCGTGCTCTGCTCTCTCCCCGTGCTCTGCTCTCTCCCCATGCTTTGCACTCTCCCCATGCTCTGCTCTCTCCTCGTGCTCTGCTCTCTCCTCGTGCTCTGCTCTCTCCCCATGCTCTGCTCTCTCCCCGTGCTCTGCTCTCTCCCCGTGCTCTGCTCTCTCCCCATGCTTTGCACTCTCCCCATGCTCTGCTCTCTCCCCGTGCTCTGCACTCTCCCCATGCTCTGCTCTCTCCCCGTGCTCTGCTCTCTCCCCGTGCTCTGCTCTCTCCCCGTGCTCTGCTCTCTCCCCATTCTCTGTTCTCTCCCCGTGCTGTGCTCTCTCCCCGTGCTCTGCTCTCTCCCCGTGCTCTGCTCTCTCCCCATTCTCTGTTCTCTCCCCGTGCTGTGCTCTCTCCCCGTGCTCTGCTCTCTCCCCGTGCTCTGCTCTCTCCCCATGCTCTGCTCTCTCTTCATTCTCTGCTCTCTCCCCATACTCTGTGTCATAAATCTCATCATCGAGAAACTCCCTATGAAATAACACTGGACGGCCAGCTGGTGGCGCCGTCCACGGAGTATAAATACTCGGGCGTTTGCAGCAGCTTGCCAGGGACATTTAGTAAAGACAAGGGAGCTAGTGGATACAACCAGACTGCCATGTTCTGAAATAAGTTGATTAAAGCCTTGCTTTATGCTCAAAGCAAGTGCATAGTGAGTTTTATTATGTCACTCCGCTCTCTCCTAATGCTCTGCTCTCCCCTTACGCTCTGCTCTCTCCCCGTGCTCTGCTCTCTCCGCATGCTCTGCTCTCTCCCCATGCTCTGCTCTCTCCCCATGCTCTCCTCTCCCCATATGCTCTGCTCTCTCCTGCTCTCTCCCCATGGTCTGCTCTCTCCCCATGCTCTGCTCTCTGCCCATGCTCTGCTCTCTGCCCATGCTCTGCTCTCTGCCCATGCTCTGCTCTCTCCCCGTGCTCTGCTCTCTCCTCATGCTCTGCTCTCTCCCCATGCTCTGCTCTCTGCCCATGCTATGCTCTCTGCCCGTGCTCTGCTCTCTGCCCGTGCTCTGCTCTCTCCTCATGCTCTGCTCTCTCCCCATGCTCTGCTCCCTGCCCATGCTCTGCTCTCTCCCCGTGCTCTGCTCTCTCCTCATGCTCTGCTCTCTCCCCATGCTCTGCTCTCTGCCCATGCTCTGCTCTCTCCCCATGCTCTGCTCTCTCCCCATGCTATCCTCTCTCCTCATTCTCTGCTCTCCCCCCATGCTCTGCTCTCTCCCCATGCTCTGCTCCTCCCCTATGGTCTGCTCTCCCCCCATGCTCTGCTCTCTCATCATGCCCTGCTCTCCCCCATGCTCTGCTCTCTCCCCGTGCTCTGCTCTCCCCCCATGCTCTGCTCTCTCATCATGCCCTGCTCTCCCCCATGCTCTGCTCTCTCCCCGTGCTCTGCTCTCCCCCCATGCTCTGCTCTCTCCCCCTGATGCTCTGCTCTCTCCCCCCATGCTCTGCTCTCTCCTCATGCTCTGCTCTCCCCCCATGCTCTGCTCTCTCCTCATGCTCTGCTCTCTCCCCGTGCTCTGCTCTCTCCCCGTGCTCTGCTCTCCCCCCATGCTCTGCTCTCTCCTCATGCTCTGCTCTCTCCCCGTGCTCTGCTCTCTCCCCGTGCTCTGCTCTCCCCCAATGCTCTGCTCTCTCCCCCCATGCTCTGCTCTCTCCTCATGCTCTGCTCTCTCCCCATGCTCTGCTCTCTCCCCATGCTCTGCTCTCTCCCCCCATGCTCTGCTCTCTCCCCATGCTCTGCTCTCTCCTCATGCTCTGCTCTCTCCCCATGCTCTGCTCTCTCCCCATGCTCTGCTCTGTCCCCATGCTCTGCTCTCTCCCCATGCTCTGCTCTCCCCCAATGCTCTGCTCTCTCCTCATGCTCTGCTCTCTCCCCGTGCTCTGCTCTCTCCCCGTGCTCTGCTCTCCCCCAATGCTCTGCTCTCTCCCCCCATGCTCTGCTCTCTCCTCATGCTCTGCTCTCTCCCCATGCTCTGCTCTCTCCCCATGCTCTGCTCTCTCCCCCCATGCTCTGCTCTCTCCCCATGCTCTGCTCTCTCCTCGTGCTCTGCTCTCTCCCCGTGCTCTGCTCTCTCCCCGTGCTCTGCTCTCTCCCCGTGCTCTGCTCTCTCCCCGTGCTCTGCTCTCCCCCAATGCTCTGCTCTCTCCCCCAATGCTCTGCTCTCTCCCCCCATGCTCTGCTCTCTCCTCATGCTCTGCTCTCTCCCCATGCGCTGCTCTGCTCTCTCCCCATGCTCTGCTCTCTCCCCATGCTCTGCTCTCTCCCCCAATGCTCTGCTCTCTTCCCATGCTCTGCTCTCTCCTCATGCTCTGCTCTCTCCCCCAATGCTCTGCTCTCTCCCCCCATGCTCTGCTCTCTCCTCATGCTCTGCTCTCTCCCCATGCTCTGCTCTCTCCCCCCATGCTCTGCTCTCTCCCCCCATGCTCTGCTCTCTCCCCATGCTCTGCTCTCTCCTCATGCTCTGCTCTCCCCCCATGCTCTGCTCTCTCCTCATGCTCTGCTCTCTCCCCATGCTCTGCTCTCCCCCCATGCTCTGCTCTCTCCCCATGCTCTGCTCTCTCCTCATGCTCTGCTCTCTCCCCATGTTCTGCTCTCTCCTCATGCTCTGCTCTCTCCCACCATGCTCTGCTCTCTCCCCATGCTCTGCTCTCTCCCCCCATGCTCTGCTCTCTCCCCATGCTCTGCTCTCTCCCCATGCTCTGCTCTCTCCTCATGCTCTGCTCTCTCCCCATGCTCTGCTCTCTCCCCCCATGCTCTGCTCTCTCCCCATGCTCTGCTCTCTCCCCCCATGCTCTGCTCTCTCCCCATGCTCTGCTCTCTCCTCATGCTCTGCTCTCTCCCCATGCTCTGCTCTCTCCCCCCATGCTCTGCTCTCTCCCCATGCTCTGCTCTCTCTCCCCATGCTCTGCTCTCTCCCAATGCTCTGCTCTCTCCCCATGCTCTGCTCTCTCTCCTCATGCTCTGCTCTCTCCCAATGCTCTGCTCTCTCCCCATGCTCTGCTCTCTCCCCCCCATGCTCTGCTCTCTCCCCATGCTCTGCTCTCTCCCCCCATGCTCTGCTCTCTCCCCATGCTCTGCTCTCTCCCCCCATGCTCTGCTCTCTCCCCTTGCTCTGCTCTCTCTCCCCATGCTCTGCTCTCTCCCAATGCTCTGCTCTCTCCCCATGCTCTGCTCTCTCTCCTCATGCTCTGCTCTCTCCCAATGCTCTGCTCTCTCCCCATGCTCTGCTCTCTCCCCCCATGCTCTGCTCTCTCCCCATGCTCTGCTCTCTCCCCCCATGCTCTGCTCTCTCCCCATGCTCTGCTTTTCCCACCATGCTCTGCTCTCTCCCCATGCTCTGCTCTCTCCCCATGCTCTGCTCTCTCCCTATGCTCTGCTCTCTTCCCATGCTGAGATTGGGGATGACATTAAATGGGAAATTAGAGATGTATGCAATAAGGTCACAGTAGTTATCATGGGTGACTTTAATCTACATATGGTTTGGTCGAACCAAATTAGTAACAATACTGTGGAAGAGGAATTCCTAGAGTGTATACAGGATGGTTTCCTGGACCAATATCTCGAGGAACCAACTAGAGATCAGGCCATCTTAGACTGGGTATTATGTAATGAGAAAGGATTAATTAGCAATCTTGTTGTGATTCAAGCAGTATTGACCATTCAGAGTTCTTGGACGAGACGCAAATAGGCAGCAGCCAGTATGTTTGAGCAATAGATCAGATTTGTTAAGCTTACAGCGTAATCAATATTTAACATTAGGCGATAGTGACGAATAGCTCGCAGCCCTTGGTCTCTGGAGCCCTTCGGACACAGGCAACGTCATCGCAGGTCTGCTCCTATCCTCGCAGCAAAACTCTGTGAAACTGTTGTTTGAATATCGAGGTTTTAACCCATTCCTTATCAACAGTTTGGCTGGCCAATGTCCATATATGGTCATTAACAAAATCACCTTTTTTAATTGGTTCTAATGGTCAAAATACCATTCTCACTCAGTTTAAGGCTAGTAACCTGGCCACTCCTTTCCCAGTACATTTCCATTAACCCTGTTCTGCTGTCGTGTTATCTTGTTTATAGGTTTTCACCCCATTGGAATTTACCATATCTCTTTCATTTCATGTCTCAAGCAGTACAAGGCCTTTCTATACCAAGGGCCCAGATCGTTTCAGTGCTGTTTCACTAGTCTTGATGTATCCAGACTATCTCACTTTAATCTACCAGATAAATACCTTAACTTCCACGATCTCTCTCATTTATTGGAATTTATACTAATTATTCTTTAAATATTGTTGCAATTACTTTTGTTAAGCGAATTCTAAGTTCTAACAGCATTATAATATGTTTTTCTTAGCAATTTAATGATTTGATCTTCACTTGCAGCCTGTGCCTGTTTGTTATCGAAACTTAGTCAAACTGCTTTTGAACTGTCTGCAACTACATTTTGAACAAGTTCTAGTTACCCAGGAGTAATTATGGGTAATATTATTTGGTCAATGGCTACACTTGAATTTATACGTATATGATTCTCATCTACTAAATATCTTACATTGTTGTGTGAGGCCCCTTGGGGAGGAGCGATCATAATATGATAGGATTCTTCATTAAGATGGAGAGTGAAGTAGTTGATTCAAAGGCTTGGGTACTGAATTTAAATAAAGGAAACTACGATGGTATGAGGCGCGGGTTGGGTAGGATTGATTGGGGAATGTCACTCAAAGGGTTGACGGTGGATAGGCAATGGCAAACATTTAAAGATCGCATGGATGAACTACAGAATTTGTTCATCCCTGCTTGGCATAAAAATAAAACAAAAAAGGTGACTCAACATTGGCTAACGAGGGAAATTAGGGATAGCATAAGATCCAAGGAGAGGACCTATAAATTGGCCAGAAAAAGCAGCAAACCTGAGGATTGGGAGCAGTTTAGGATTCAGCAAAGGAGGACAAAGGGATTAATTAAGAGGGGGAAAATAGAGAATGAGAGTAAGCTTGCAGGGAACATAAAAACTGACTGTAAAAGCTTTTATAGATATGTGAAGAGAAAAAGATTGGTAAAGTCAAGCGTAGGTCCCTTGCAGTCAGAATCAAGGGAATTTATAATGGGGAACAAAGACATGGCAGGCCAATGAAATACATACTTTAGTTCTGTCTTCACAAAGGAGGACACAAATAAACTCCCAGAGATGTCGGGGAACATAGGGTCTAATGAGAGGCAGGAACTGAATGAAATCAGTATTTGTAGGGAAATGGTGTTAGGGAAATTGACGGGATTGAAGGCCGATAAATCCCCAGGGCCTGATAATCTACATCCTAGGGTACTTAAGGAAGTGGTCCTAGAAATAGTAGATGCATTGCTGGTCATGTTCCAAAATTCGATAGACTCTGGAACAGTTCCCATGGATTGGAGGGTAGCTAATGTAACCCCACTATTCAAAAAAGGTGGTAGAGAAAAAACGGGGAATTATAGACCGGTATGCCTGACATCAGTAGTGCGGAAAATGCTAGAGTCCACTATAAAAGATGTAATATCAGAGCACTTGGAAAACAGTGACAGGATCGGACAAAGTCAACATGGATTTACAAAAGGTATTTGGAATTTTTTGAGGATGTAACTGATAGAATAGATAAGGGAGAACCAGTGGATGTGGTGTATTTGGATTTTCAGAAGGCTTTCGATAAGGTGCCGCATTAGAGACTAGCATGCAAAGTTAAAGCACATGAGATTGGGGGTAAGGTACTGACTTGGATAGAAAACTGGTTGGCAGACAGAAAGCAAAGAGTTGGAATAAACGGGTCTTTTTCCGAGTGGAAGGCAGTGACTAGTGGGGTACCGCAGGGATTGGTGCTAGGACCCCAGTTATTCACAATATATATTAATGATCTAGACGAGGGAACTAGATGTAATATCTGCAAGTTTGCAGACGACACAAAGCTGGGTGGGCATGTGTGCTGTGAGGAGGATGCAGAGAAACTCCAGTACGATTTGGACAGGTTGGGCGATTGGGCAGATGCATGGCAGATGCAGTATAATGTAGATAAATGCGAGGTTATCCACTTTGGTGGCAAAAACAGGAAGACATTATTATCTGAATGGCAATAGATTGGGAAAAGGGGAAGTGCAACGAGACCTGGGTGTCCTTGTGCACCAGTCGCTGAAGGTAAGCATGCAGGTGCAGCAGGTGGTTAAGAAGGCAAATGGTATGCTGGCCTTCATAGCGAGAGGATTCGAGTACAGGAGCAATGATGTCTTGCTGCAGTTGTACAGGGCCTTGGTGAGACCACACCTTGAGTATTGTGTGCAGTTTTGGTTGCCTTATCTGAGGAAGGATGTTCTTGCCATAGAGGGAGAGCAGCGAAGATTCTCCAGACTGATAGCTGGGATGGCAGGAATGATGTATGAGGAGAGATTGGGTTGATTGGGCTTATACTCGCTGGAGTTTAGAAGAATGAGAGGGGATCTCATTGAAACTTATAAAATTCTAACAGGACTAGACAGACTAGATGCAGGAAGGATGTTCCCGATGGTCGGGGAGTCCAGAACCAGGGGTCATAGTCTAAGGATAAGGGGTAGGCCATTTAGGACAGAAATGAGGAGGAATTTCTTCACCCAGAGAGTGGTGAACCTGTGGAATTCTCTACCACAGAAGACAGTTGAGGCCAATTCATTAAATATATTCAAGAAGGAGTTAGATATATTTCTTAAGGCTAAGGGGATCAAGGGTTGTGGGGAGAAGGCAGGGACAGGGTACTGAATTTGGATGATCAGCCATGATCGCATTGAATGGCGGAGCAGGCTCGAGGTGCCGAATGGCCTACTCCTGCTCCTATCTTCTATGTTTCTATGTTTAGTGCTCTGCTCTCTCCCCATGCTCTGCTCTCCCCCCATGCTCTGCTCTCTCCTCATGCTCTGCTCTCCCCCCATGCTCTGCTCTCTCCCCATGCTCTGCTCTCCCCCATGCTCTGCTCTCTCCTCATGCTCTTCTCTCTCCCCATGCTCTGCTCTCTCCCCATGCTCTGCTCTCCCCATGCTCTGCTCTCTCCCCATGCTCTCCTATCTCCCCATGCTCTGCTCTCTCCCCGTGCTCTGCTCTCTCCCCATGCTCTGCTCTCTCCCCATGCTCTGCTCTCTCCCCATGCTCTCCTATCTCCCCATGCTCTGCTCTCTCCCCGTGCTCTGCTCTCTCCCCATGCTCTGCTCTCTCCCCATGCTCTGCTCTCTCCCCATGCTCTGCTCTCTCCCCGTGCTCTGCTCTCCCCCCATGCTCTGCTCTCTCCCCATGCTCTGCTCTCCCCCATGCTCTGCTCTCTCCCCATGCTCTGCTCTCTCCCCATGCTCTGCTCTCTCCCCGTGCTCTGCTCTCTCCCCATGCTCTGCTCTCTCCCCATGCTCTGCTCTCTCCCCGTGCTCTCCTATCTCCCCATGCTCTGCTCTCTCCCCATGCTCTGCTCTCCCCCTTTGGTCTGCTCTCTCCCCATGCTCTGCTCTCCCCCATGCTCTGCTCTCTCCCCATGCTCTGCTCTCTCCCCCCATGCTCTGCTCTCTCCCCATGCTCTGCTCTCTCCCCATGCTCTGCTCTCTCCCCATGCTCTGCTCTCTCCCCGTGCTCTGCTCTCCCCCCATGCTCTGCTCTCTCCCCATGCTCTGCTCTCCCCCATGCTCTGCTCTCTCCCCATGCTCTGCTCTCTCCCCATGCTCTGCTCTCTCCCCGTGCTCTGCTCTCTCCCCATGCTCTGCTCTCTCCCCATGCTCTGCTCTCTCCCCGTGCTCTCCTATCTCCCCATGCTCTGCTCTCTCCCCATGCTCTGCTCTCCCCCTTTGGTCTGCTCTCTCCCCATGCTCTGCTCTCCCCCATGCTCTGCTCTCTCCCCATGCTCTGCTCTCTCCCCCCATGCTCTGCTCTCTCCCCGTGCTCTGCACTCTCCCCATGCTTTGCTCTCTCCCCATGCTCTGCTCTCTCCCTGTGCTCTCCTATCTCCCCATGCTCTGCTCTCTCCCCATGCTCTGCTCTCCCCCTTTGGTCTGCTCTCCCCCTATTGTCTGCTCTCTCCTCATGCGCTGCTCTCTCCTTGTGCACTGCTCTCTCCCCGTGCTCTGCTCTCTCCCCGTGCTCTGCTCTCTCCCCGTGCTCTGCTCTCTCCCCGTGCTCTGCTCTCTCCCCGTGCTCAGCTCTCTCCCCGTGCTCTGCTCTCTCCCCGTGCTCTGCTCTCTCCCCGTGCTCTGCTCTCCCCCCGTGCTCTGCTCTTTCCCCATGCTCTGCTCTCTCCCCATGCTCTGCTCTCTCCCCATGCTCTGCTCTCTCCTCATGCTCTGCTCTCTCCTCATGCTCTGCTCATTCCCCATGCTCTGCTCTCTCCTCATGCTCTTCCCCGTCCCTTTGGGCCCCGTGCTGCATTTCACAGGATCACAGAATCACAGAATCCCCACAGTGCAGATAGAGGCCATTTCGGCCCATCGAGCCTGCACCGACACATATCCCACCAGATCCCCGTAACCCCTACACCAACACATATCCCACCCTATCCCCGTAACCCCACGTATTTAATCCCCCTAACACTAATGGTCAATTTATCATAGCCAATCAACCTAACCCGCACATCTTTGGACTGTGGGAGGAAACCGGAGCACCCGGAGAAAACCCACGCAAACACGGGGAGAATGTGCAAACTCCACACAGACAGTCACCCGAGACCGGATTCGAACCCGGGTCTCTGGCGCTGTGAGGCAACAGTGCTAACCGTACCTGCAGTTGCCGTTCTGCAATACACATACATGTCAGGCAAAACTTTGAAAACTGGAAGTTCTCGTTCCCTGGCAATATTCACTTCCCAATTTAAATTCCTTTTCTGGAGTTGTGTTTGATGGGATAAATTGGCTAATTGCACTGAAAATGCTCCTGCATTTTATCATTATATTTTCTCTTTCAATAAGCACTTTTACAGTTTTGGCAATTTTTATTTTATTCACAGGTTAATTCGATTTTGTACATCTCGGAATACTCTTTCAAAATAAGTGAAGGGGAAGTTAAAGAATTCCTTCTTCGCAGTGGGTTTCTGGAAAAATGTGTGACCAATGTGGAAGATCAAAAACTATTTCTTGTTGCATACCCTGAAAAGGTATTTATTGTTTTTAGTATATTACTTTTTGAATTAATTAATTCACATGTGTAATTCATGCTTTTGAAAAAAATAGCTCTAGTGGTAAAAGGTACATTTTTCAGGTTTCAGCTGGAAGGAGTAGCTTCCCATCTTTGTGTTTATGTCAGGGAGTCTTCCTCACTGTCAGTGCACATCAAAAATTCGGGTGTTGATTTTCAAACCATTTATATTCCAACCGTTTAAATTAGTTGTCAGAAAATCATGTGCAGCGCATGATCGAATTTCCGACTTGCACTTCTGGAGGCCAAAGTTGGGAAATTGCCCCTGTAGTATATGCATTGTTTTCTAATTAAATTATCTTGCACATTATATAGATTAGTTCATTGTTTAAAAGAGGAAAATTTGGAAGATACACGATCCCTTTAAGAGTCACACATTAATAGCCTTGTATGCATCATGTGCCATCTCCTGTTCTCTGCATTATAACTGCTGTGTCCCATGAGACTTTCCCCTTTCACCTTTAATTTTCCAGTAGGGCCTCAGTATTTGTGAAAAATAAGTTCTGAGTTTTGGTAAAGGTTAACTTGTTTTACTTTAACGGTCTTGTTTCGTCCCCATTTCATAATTTAAAGATAGTATACATAGTGCAAGAGAAGACTGTGAGGCAGACTTCTTTCTTAAGCATGTTCATCTAAAGCATTGCCTCGGAGGTGCGTACTTGGGAAAATCAGGCAGGCTCCATTATTGGTGTGTGATCCTCCCCACTTGATATTTCTCTATGCACTCCACCCAGGTGATGCTTTGCACTCAAGTGCTAAAGAGAAATTCTGCCCCTATTTGTCCCATCAAGGCTGCTGATTCTGCAGGCTAGGTACAATATATCCTTACAATGGACTCTACTCCATACTATTTAATTTCTTAAGGAAAAGTTCTGCATAAATTCTCTCAGACCCCCAGGGTAACTACAGTGCATATTAAGTGAAAAATAAAACAGACATCATGGGCTCAGCTAACACCAGCTTTATTTTATCAAGTGTATCAAGAACTGACTCCAAACTCTACACAAAAGAGACTCTAATCGTGTGCATCCCAGAATTCTGAGGGGAGATAGAGAGGAAATAGCAGAGGCTATGATCCCAATCTTTCAAACATGCTTGGATATGGCAATTGTGGCAGAGGAGTGGAGTGTTGCTAATGTAATGCCTCTGCTCAAAAAGGGAGAAAGGAATAACTATAGTCCAGTCGGAAGAGATTTACTAAAATTTTACTGGGAAGTAGAAGCTTTAGTTATGAGTAAAGACCAGACAAACTGGGGCATTTTTCACTAGAACAGATAAGATTAAGAGGAGATCTTCAGATGTTTAAAATTATAAGCGGTTTTGGCAAGGTAAATACAGGAAAACTATTTCCCCTGGTCAGTAAGTTGGTAACTAGAGAGCATAAATTTAAGAATTCTATGACCTTGCAATCTTCGAGAAGTCAAACTGCTGAGAAATCCAGTGAGATGTGGCAAATTGTAAACCAACAAACTGGTTTATTTTACGTGAAATTTTACGACTGAATGGAATACTATTATTGCAGCAAGGTTTATATATTTCCTATTGCTCTTCTTAACATCAAAAATAATGGAATACACAAACTTTGCCTTTGGTACAAGCCTACTTTCACTTTGCTGTCAGTATTGGTGAACTGACTGGTACTCTCGTAGAAAGAGTATTCTCTGCCTTCCTGACGGTTTGAAACTCAAACTTACTGCAAACTGCCTTCTTCTAGTGCGAGGAAGCCAAAAAAACTTGACCTCTGACACTCCTGCAGCTCACCGAGTTGCCAGTCAAACTATCATCTTAGATCAGAAGCATCCGTGTTTAGCTAAGCCTTCTGCTGTGCTTAGTGAATTAAATCAATCTAACATTACAGCTGCAAATTTCTCTAAGAAGTATTGGAAAAATCTTATTGGGGATAATTTTCAAGTTCTGTGCCTGGGCGGTAACCTCACAGAATGGATTGCCCATCCATTATAGAACCCACCCGATTGGAAATAAAAATCAGGGTGGGTTCTACAATGGGCGAGGGATCTGTTTCACCAGTTTACTGCCCAAGCGATGAAAGTGAATATTACCACCCCCCCTCCCTTATCACAAACTAATCTCGAATACGAAAAACACAGTTTTGTCAACAAGTTCTTGATCTTCAGTTCGGTCCCAGCTGGACGATTGTGTCTAATTCTGGACACCACACTTTAGGACGTGAATGTTTTAGAGAGGGAACAGAAGAGATTTACTAGAATGGTTCCAGGGATGAAGGAATTACAGTTACGTGGATAGACTGGAGAAGCTGGGGTTGTTCTTCTTGGAGCAGAAAAGGCTAAGAGGAGATTTGATAGAGGTGTTTAAAATCATGAAGGGTTTAGATAAAGTAAACAAAGAGAAACTGTTTCCAATGGCTGAAGTGTCGATAACCAGTGGGCACAGATTTAAGGTGATTGGCAAAAGAACCAGAGGCGACACGAGGAAACATTTTTTTATGCAACAAGTTGTTAGGATTTGGAATGCACTGCCTGGTGGAAACAGATTCAATAGTAGCTTTCAAAAGGGAATTGGATAAATACTTGAAGGAGAAAATATTGCAGGGATATGGAGAAAGAGCGGGGAAGTAGGACTAACTGGATTGCTCTTCGAAAGAGCCGGCTGAGACTCGATGGGCTGAATGGCCTCCTTCTGTGCTGTAGTATTCTATGATTCTATGATCTTGTGCCCCAGCTAAGGGACCTAATCCAGCACCTGAGTAGCTTGTGTTCCTGTGATTTAATCGCCTGTGGACCCAAGTTAACTTTGTATTAAACATCAAAATATAAATTAATCCAAAATCACTTCTGGGCCAAATTTGCAAAAATCTCAAAATGTGACAGCGTCCAAAGCTGGACACAATATTCTAACTGTGGCCTAGCAATGACTTGTGTGTAAGCTATCATTATCTTTTTGCTTTTGTACTCTGACCTTATTTATAAAATCAAATCGCATTTGCTTTTTTTTAACAGCTTTATCAACTTGTAGTCCCACTTTTAAAGATTTCTGAACCCCTAACTCTGTGTCCTACACATTTAAAATGTTTTACTATTTACTCTATATTTCCTCTTATTCTTCCTCCCAAAATGTATCACCTCATATTTCTCTGCTCTAAACTCTGTCCGGTTTTGATTCCCCCTCTCCAACCAACCTTTGGCAACATCATGTTTCCCCTTTTACAAAACACACAGGGGGTGAATTTCTGTGAAGGTTCTCCTGCTTGTCTGCCGTAACATTGGTGGAAGAGCCCTGGAAAAAATGGCATTAATAAAGTTATGGTGGATGAGTGAGAGAACCACTGTGCAAATTCACCCCACGCTGTATGGTATCAATAGGGAAATCATTGATTTACATTTGGTGATGATAAGCCACAGGACAACAAACGCAGCTTAATGTCTGAGAAATGTTAAGCTCAATTGTGTTTCCGACAATGGATAACAGATGTAAGCTAAGACTACCTCCCAGCTTCTTACCCATTTCCCTGATTTGCTTCTCAATAGGGAACTATCTTGAACAAAAATCAAAAACTGTAGATGCTGGAAATTTAAAGCATCAGAAACAATCAGCAGGTCGGGCAGCATCTGCACAAACAAGTTAAATGTTTCAAGTGTGCAAACCCTTTGTCAGATTAAAAGCTTTCAGAAAGGAACAGGACAACAGGAAGTGGGAGTGAAAAAAACCCACACACACAGAGGAAAAGAAATAGAATGACCTGTAAATGCTTAAATAGAGAACAGGAGGTGGTTAAATGGCAGAGGTGATATTTGCAAAAGAGGGATAATGAAATAAATAAAAGAAAAAAAGTCCTGTGTGAGTCAGAGGTTGTGTGAATAGCTAAAAGGATGGGGGGTATGCAGGTGAAAGGGAAATATGAAAAACAGACAAGCAGAGTAGGTTCCAGTCTCCCAGGAGCCTGGTAGAAGAAAAAGAAGCAGGTTGACACCAAGGCCGTAAATTTAATTAAGGAGGTAGGATGGGGCTGGGACAGCTGGTTTCCGGGTTCCGGTCCCGCTCCCTGCTGCATCCGCTATGCAGAAGTGATTTCCCTTGATTGGCCTTGGTAAGCCCGGCCAATTAACAGGAAGCGGGTCTGATGAGGTCATTTGATGACACGTCATCAGCCAGTTTCCTTAAAGGGACCACGTCCACATGGAGTTTGACAGTTGTTCTGTCAGTGTTTGACAGTATTGAGGTGCTGCAAACACTGACAATCACTGCACAAAGGTGAACACTTGCACCCAGGCTCTCTAGTGACTCCCTCCATATGCATATGGAGGGAGTCACAGCACGCAGGGAGGTTCTCTTCCCTTCTAAGGGCAGAAGAGACCTCCCAGGACACCAACTTACCTTGCACCTCCACCCAACCTTCTCTATCTACTTTATCACTTCCCCATCTCACTAGCCACCCCTCACACACACCCTTATCCTACTGCAAGCATACCAACTAACAACACACAAGGGTAGGCACTTGAGAGGTTTAGCCAATGTCCATGTGAAGTTTCTGGTAATGTGTTGTCATACAGTGAAATCTATTTTTCCAAAAGCGCCCCTTATTGGACAGATCTGAGCGCAACTTGAGAAGTGTTTTATTGAGTTCCAGTGATTGTCCAGTCATAACTTCCCCCCGCCCCGCTATAGTAATATGAGTGCATGGAATGGCTTGGACATTACATAGAAACATAGAAGATAGGAGCAGGAGTAGGCCATTCGGCCCCTCAAACCTGCTCCGCCATTTAATGAGATCATGGCTGATCATCCAAACTCAGTACACTGTCCCTGCCTTCTCCCCATATCCCTTGATCCCTTTAGCCTTAAGAAATATATCTAACTCCTTCTTGAATATATTTAACGAATTGGCCTCAACGGCCTTCTGTGGTAGAGAATTCTACAGGTTCACCACTCTCTGGATGAAGAAATTCCTCCTCATCTCTGTCCTAAATGGCTTACCCCTTATTCTTAGACTGTGACCCCTGGTTCTGGACTCCCCCGCCATCGGGAACTTCCTTCCTGCATCTAGTCTGTCTAGTCCTGTTAGAATTTTATAAGTTTCAATGAGTTTTCTAAGTTTCACGGTGCTGGTGTGGGATGGTGTCAACTTGGCGCATCATGTGGCAGCCAGGGTTTACAGCATCAATGAAGAAAATCTGGCCATGGTGATGCCATCTCTGGCCTCTCGGGCAGCAATTTTGTCAGGGGCTGATGCCCTGTGTCCAGTACAGCATCAGGTGATGGCGGAGAAGGTTGGTAATGTTGTTGGTGATGTTGGTGGGCCTGGTGATGTTGTTGTTGGGGCTGATCGTGGAAGGATTCGGAAGACTAAGGTCTGATTGTTTCAATGGCTTCGATGTTGCTGCAATAGATGGCAGCTGCAGGTGAGATGACAGAAGCGATCTGTCAATGGTGAGTGAAGTTCTCCCAACGAGGTAGCACTGGCCATACAGTTGAATCTAAAAACTTGTAAGCTAAAGAAATCTCTATATGTATTAAAAATGCAGTAACCAACATTTTCTATGCTCTGAAACTCACCATCAGCAACATGGCATCCTTGACACCACTTCTGCAGCTGTCAGCTTTTCACAAACATCAGAGCAGACTCAAAACACGACAGGTTGAGCTGGTGTGTTCCCCGAACTGCGGGTAACCTGTGGGGAAGAATGTAAAATTAGGGCCTAGAAATTCAGTGGGCTGCGCCACCCGTTAGCGCCCAAAGAGGGCACTTAGTGGGTTTTATGCCACTGGCCACGCCTCCCGCTAAATTTAGCAGGACACTAATGGCAGTGCTAGCCGTTAGCGCTGCGCCGCTACCGATGACGTCATCGGTGTGCGCAGCGCCCCGCTACCATCCCAATCGCGAAATTTGGTAGCGCCCCCTGCTGTAACGCTGGTCGCAATTTGCGACCGGTTCAGGGGGGCCTACCTGCGGCGGTAGAGGCGCTGAGGTGCGGGGCGGCCATTTTTTTTGCTGGCCGCCTGCCAGCACCTTTCCGCGCTGCCATCCCCGGCCTCCTAAGCCCCCTGCCCCGCGGAGTGCCAGCTGTGTCCCAAGAGCCCGGCACTTCTCCTCTTTTGCCGGCACTCGCGCTCTTCGAGCGCGCTGCAGCAGGCCCCTCCCCTTTAAGAAGGGGAGGAAGGCCTGCAGTACCGCAGCGCACTGTGCCGCAGCGTGTGGCGCTGCGGCACGTTGCGCTGCGAACTTCAGTTGCAGCGCCTGAAGAGGGATGCGAGGCGCCTCGAGTAGCGCCGCACTTCCCTCTGGGGCGTGCAAACTGAATTTGCGGCGGCCGGCCGCGACTTTTTCTGGGGCGCTACTTCCGGCGCCTTGGCGAGGCTGGTAAGTTTCTAGGCCTAGAAGTAAGCCTCAAAAAAGACTTAAATTGGCTCTTAACAAGCCATTTAACCAGCTGAATTGTATCCTACCCGCTGTCAATCTTTGCTATTTTGACAGCGGACCCGCCCCCTCAGCGCTATTAAATTCACGGCCCAAAAGTGCCTCATCCCTCGAAGCTGTCTTTGGGTAGGTTCATACAATGTGGAATAATTCACTTCCCCTCACACGTCTCCAGTACTCTGAAGATTGTGAAGGATTTATTTGATGCTGACAGGTATTGTTGTGTCCGTGTGTTGATAGAGACACTGAAGACAGGAGCTGGTTTCACAGGTGTTTACTAAACAAAGTCTGGAGGGGAACTAACTGATACAACACAATATACAGGCTTATATAGGCCGAGTGGCCATTACCGGCATTACAGTACACATGGGGCTCTTAAAGGCACATACACTACAATTCCTCCCCTTTTAGCCAACCAGCACATAATATTTTAAGTAATCATTAATTACATGTTACAAGAAAAAATAATCTACACATTGCGGCAGTTAATTAATTATAAGTCAGTCTCTCTGGAGGCTTCCTGACTCGGTCCGGATAATGCCTCGGTGATGTAATAGTTTCTGGTGGTGTAGTAGGTTCTTTTGGCAAGGCTGATTCGGCTTGAATGCCAGTGTCGTGTTCATCGGGTTCCAGTATCACTGGATCGGAGGTAGATATGGGTATCTCTACTTCATCATTAGGCGTATAGAGTTGTGGTGTAGGTTGTCCCTTTTCGGATGACTCTATGATTTGGTCAGCATGGCGCCTTATTATGCTTTCTCCGATGTCTACGGTATACATCAGCGGTCCTGGTCATGTGCAGATAGTTCCAGGCTGCCATTTCTCGGTACGGTAGTCCTGGGCCAAAACTTGTTGACCTATCTGGAAGGTTCTAGTTGGCCTTTCATTCATGCCTTGAAATTGCCGGTTCTCCACGTCCCTTCTGATGTTTGGCTTGATCAAATCCAGCCGGCATCTTAGGTTTCTATTGAAGAACATCATGGCGGGAGTTTGGTTTGTAACCATATGTGTTGCATTCCTGTATGCGAACAAGAAGTTATTCACCTTGTGCTGAAGTTTTATGTCTTCATTACCCATGGCCTTTATGGCCTTCTTGAAGGTCTGGACAAACCTTTCAGCCAATCCATTGGTGGCGGGATGGTATGGGGCGGACGTGTAGTGCTTAACCCCATTGTTTTTTAAGAACTTCCTGAATTCTTCGGACACAAATTGCGGTCCATTATCAGAACAGATCTGTTCCAGCAGCCCATTCCTGGCAAATATGGTCCTTAATACTGTGATGGTTTTTTCCGTGGTGGTGGAGGACATCTTTATTACCTCCGGCCACTTGGAGTGTGCATCAACCGCGATTAAGAACATTGAGTCCATAAATGGACCAGCAAAGTCAATGTGCACCCTTTGCCAGGGGGATGAGGGCCACTCCCATGGATGTAGAGGGGCTTGTGGTGGAGCGTTTTGGACCTTCTGGCACCCGAGGCAGCTCTTGGCCATTTCTTCGATGTCTCCATCGATACCTGGCCACCATACAAACGCCCTGGCTAGGTTCTTCATTTTCACTCCACCCAGATGCCCCTCGTGAAGCTCCTTTAGAACTTTATCCTGGAGTTTGGGTGGAATCACCACTCGGGATCCACACATCAAGGTTCCTCGGCACACTGACAGCTGTTCTCTTCTTTGCGAGAATGCTGGTAACAGTGGTTCACCATGTGCTGGCCATCCCTTCACTGTTAAATCGTAGACTCGTGAGAGAGTCGGGTCATTTCTAGTTTCCCTTTCAATGGCAGAATTTGTTACTGGTAGACATTCGACTATGGTAGAGTGGAAAATCTCCACTGGGTCTACGGTAGGTGCTTCTTCTACCGTTGGCAACGGTAGGCGCGATAACCCGTCAGCATTCCCATGCTGTTTTGATCCTTTGTATTCTATGTTGTATTGGTGTGCCCCTAGAAAAAGGGACCACCTCTGTAGCCTTTGCGCTGTCATAATGGGAACACCCTTTTTAGGTTTGAATATGGAGATGAGTGGTTGATGGTCAGTCAACAAGGTAAATTTTTGTCCGTGTAGGTAATGGTTGAATTTCTTCACTCCCCATACCAGGCTGAGTGCTTCCCTGTCGATTTGGGCATAGTTACGCTCAGCTGAGTTCAATGAGCGTGACGCAAAAGCTATCGGCCGTTCCGAGCCATCAGGGAATTTATGCGATAATACTGCTCCTACGCCGTAAGGGGATGCATCGCACGCCAGTCTGATTGGCAGTGATGGGTTGTAATGAGCCAAAACTTCTTTGGACGTGATTAAGTCTTTGCATTTATGGAAGGCACGTTTACAGTCTTCGCTCCATTTCCAAATTACTCCTGTTTGTAGCAGTTCATTAAGAGGGTGTAGAAGAGTTGATAAGTTCGGTAAAAATTTATGATAGTAATTTATTAATCCCAGGAACAACCTTAATTGTGAAACATTTTCAGGTGCTGGGGCTTTTATGACCGCTTCAATTTTTTCAGGTGACTTATGCAACCCTTTCTTATTAATTATGTGGCCACAATATGATATTTGATTCTGGAAAAATTCGCACTTGGGGCAATTTGCTCGTAGGCCCTGTTCTCTCAGCCTAGTGAGCACCTGCTCCAAATTGGCAAGGTGCTCGTTGTCGTTTTCTCCTGTTACAAGGATGTCGTCTAGGTAGCATTGAGTCCCCGGAATCCCTTGGAGGACTTGCTCCATAGCTCTTTGCCAGATAGCTGGAGCGGATGCTACTCCGAAAACCAGTCGATTGTACTGGTATAGGCCTTTGTGTGTATTTATCGTGAGATACTTTTTAGAGGCCTCTTCAACCTCCACCTGTAGATATGCCTGTGCCAAGTCAATTTTGGTGAAACGTTTCCCTCCGGATAGTGAGGCGAAAATATCTTCTATCCTCAGAAGAGGATACTGTACCATGTGAAGGACCGGGTTTACAGTCACCTTGAAGTCTCCACAGATGCGAATTTTTCTCTGTTCTTCAGATTTATCATTATTCAACGTTTTCTTCATGACCAGGACGATGGGTGTTGCCCACTCGCTCCAATCTATTTTGGATAATACGCCTGCCTTTTCCAAATTCTCCAGCTCTGCCTCGACTGCTGGACGAATTGCGTATGGCACCGGCCTTGCCTTAAAAAACTTGGGAATTGCCGCATCTTCCACTTTTATTGAGGCGGTGATGCCTTTCAAGGTTCCTAGTTTCTCTTGAAACACTTCCTTGGCGTTGGCCAAGATGCCTTTTAATCGTTCAGGTATGACGTCATCATCATTTTTTTCCTTACTGGTCACCGTCAGTGCCTGAATGGAGTGCCAGTCTAAACGTATTTTCCTGATCCATTCACGTCCCAACAGCGGTGGACCACCATCTTGTAGAACGTATAAATACAACTTCTGTATTTCCTTGCCGTTGTATACAACAGGCACCCTTATTTTTCCTTTGGGGTATACTTTCTGCCCCGTATATGTTTTCAAGATAATGGATGTGTCTTTTAGAGGTATATGCGGAAATAGCCGCTCGTAATCCCGTCGATTTATGACGGTCAGAGCTGATCCTGTATCTAGCTCCATTTTAACTGGGGACCCTGCTATTGTGAGGGTAACCCAAATGATCTGGTAATCTTCTTTGGCAATTACATTATGTAATTTGAGAGAGCTTAGTCTCTTGTTTCCGGAGTCGCTATCGCTCTTCTGGTCTTCGGAGCTACTGTCTGTCATCATTTGTACCTTTCTGTGCTTTTCCTTATTGATTTTTTTTCTGTTAGTGGATTTTTTGTTTCCAGATCGGCATACACGTGTAATGTGTCCCATCTTTCCGCATTGCCTGCATGCTTTGTCCTTGAACCAGCAGTCCCTCTGGTCATGGGTGGATCTGCCGCAGCGATAACATCTCTCGAAACCCCGTGTCATTTCATGGGTGCCGAAGTCCTGTGGCTTTTGCTGTACTTCTGCAGCTCCTCTTGCACTGAAAGCCTTGTCCAGTGTCAAATCTTTCTCAGAAAGTAGCCTTTTTTGAGTTCCTTCATTTAGGAGACCGCAGACGAATTTGTCTCGTAGAGAATCTGCCAGTCCTGCCCCGAATTGGCAGTGTAGGGTATCAACAATCTCCTTAAAATTCTTGTCCATTGGTTCGGCTGGAGTGATTAAGTTTCGTAACAGCTTATATGTCTTTGCGCCCATTAGATTTAGAAGTACTGAAGATTTTTTTCATCTTCTATTCCATTTGCGGTGCAATATACCGCCACTCTTTCCACATATGTGGTCCAATCCTCTATCTTGTTATCAAAAGGATCAATATTGCCAGACTTAGGCATCCTAGAAAAAAAATGGCGCTTCCCGTGCTTCCCCGCCGCTGCTGCCGATGACAACGCTGTTTCCCGTGGTTTCCGTTCTTTTTATTTATTTATTTACAGTTGGAGACTCGTTCCCGCCGGACTCTCTCTCTAGGTCTGAACGCCGACCTGCTTGCAGCGCCGGCCGTCTCCCGAGTGCTCCCTCCCCGTCTGTTACTGCTTGCCTCCGCTTTCGCTGCTTGGCCTAGCTGCAGAGCCAGCCGCTGGAACCCCAGCCCGACGCCCAAGAAGGATTATTGCAGTACCTGCCACCAGCTTGGCTAGCTGGTGAAACCACAGCTTTTTCTTTTTCTTTTCAACTTTGGACGCCAGAGGAATCGATGTCCTTGAGGTGCTGCCGAATTGCAGGTAAGTCCATTTCCAATTCGTCGCCACTGTTGTGTCTGTGTGTTGATAGGGACACTGAAGACAGGAGTTGGTTTCACAGGTGTTTACTAAACAAAGTCTGGAGGGGAACTAACTGATACAACACAATATACAGGCTTATATAGCCCGAGTGGCCATTACTGGCATTACAGTACACATGGGGCTCTTAAAGGCACATACACTACAGGTATACCGTGTGTATTCTTAGTTGTATGCACCAGAGGCTGTCCACGTTTAATCTGCTGTTTTAACAAACTATAACAGGAATTACCTAGTAAATTATTTCCACCCATTTAATGTATGTACTTATTACTGAATCGAGACCTACCGGTTATTCTTTATAGATTCTAGAAACCAAATACAATTTATGACTTTCTACATGCATCTAACACTCAAACTGTGCAATATCCAGGGGATGAACATAGTCTACGCCAATAGCGTGAAATGGACTCATAGCGAATCGGCAGCAAATTTTACTCTGTGCCCGGTTTACTTTTCCATTGAATTCCATGAATAAGAAAATGGGCGCATTGCAAACAGGCGGTAATTCACTACGTACCCGAATCGTGGACCAATTTCACCCCGCCTATCCCATGGTCCTGCTACACAAACATATATCCAATCTTAAAATGATGAACAATTGGAATTTTTTAAACCATGATTCCCTCTAAGCTAATCAAAGATATTACTTGTCCTCGTACCAATTTGATTAGAATCAGAACAGTATTCGAAAAGACGTTTCAAAATAATGAATGCTTTAATTTTCTTTTTACAGAATTCTTCCTTGCAATTTTCACTTGATGAAGAAAACTCTACTGCTAAAGAATCATTTACTGAGCAACAAAAAAAAAAGCGACAAAAGGACCTTGCTGCATTAGAGCGATTGTTTAAGGTTTTAATTTTGCTGATAATTTTACATCTTGTTAATTGTTGTGATGAAGTTTTGGGCTTGCTAAGAACACAGTATTACTAATGGCATTGTGAAAATACCTGCACTGCACTTAGAAATGGATCTGTACACTCCATCGATGGCTCAGTGAGATTCCCAATTATCTCCATCCTCCTTCCTGGCCACTGTCTGAAGCTGACCCAGACTGTTCGCAACCTTCACATCCTATTTGCCCCTGAGCTGAGCTTCCAACCCCATATCCTCACCATCACCAAGAGTGCCTACATCCACCTCCGTAATATCGCCTGTCTCTACCCCGCCTCAGCTCATCTGCTGCTGAAACCCTCATCCATGCCTTTGTTACCTCCAGACTTGACTATTCCAACACACTCCTGGTCGGCCTCCCATCTTCCACCCTCCGTTATCTTGAGTTTATCCAAAATTCTCACCTTGTGTTCAAATCCCTCCATGGTCTCGCCCCTTCCATCTTTGTAAGCTGTTCCAACCCTACAACCCTCTGAGATCTCAGTGCTCCTCCAATTCTGGCCTCTTGCAATCCCTGATCTTCATCACTCCACCATTGGCGGCTGTGCCTTCATCTGACTAGGTCCTAAGCTCTGCAATTCCGTCCCTAAATCTCTCCACATCTCTCCCTCTCTCTCCTTGAAGTTGCTCCTTAAAATATATCTCTTTGACCAAGATTTTGTTACGTACCCTTACATCTCTTTATGAGACTTGGTGTCAAATTTGTCTGCTAAGCGCTCCTGTGAAACACCATGGGACATTTTTACTGTGTTAAAGGTGCTATATAAATGCAAGTTGTTGTTGTTGTTGTGTAGGTTTGCCACCTGGCTAGCTTTTCACTGGTCCAAACAGATTTTCATAATTGCTTGCAGTTGCTTGTTGACTGTTTTAGCCAGAAATACAGTGCTTGTGTTCTGTAAATAACGTGTGGTAAGCCTTTATAAAATGGCCACGATACCATTAGTCAACAGTGGCAATTTTAAAAACCGGTCAGTTGTCAACACTACTGGTGAAGAGCTGAGCTCTACAGATCAGGAAGGCCCCAGTTTCAACAACATCTGTACTGAGTTAGCTGATCTCAGCTCGGGCTGTGACGCAGGTGCCATAATGAAGGCTTCTGTTAACACAGGCTCCCATACATAGGATCATAGAATGGTATAGCACAGAAGGAGGCCATTCGGCCCATTGTGCCTGTACTAGCCCTCTGAAAGAGCCATCCAGTTAGTTCCATTCCCCTGCCCTTTCCCCATAGCCCTGCAAATTATTCCCTTCAAGTATCTATCCAATTACCTTTTGAAAGTTATTATTGAATCTGTTTCCCACAGCCCTTCAAGAAAAACTTCCGCAGCGACTGGCTAACGCCCCCCCCCCCACTCTAAACCCGCGCGCTGTCCTGGTCCCCCTTTCTCCTGATTGCCGGTCTGATACCCTCCACCAACCCCACGATCTTTGCCAGTTGCCGGGGACCTTTTCCAACGTTACCCGGCTACGACCTTCTGTCACTGTGATTCCTGCCCAGCAGCCTCTCAATCTGGCCGGCTGCTGGGGTGGAAATGGAGTAAATAAATGAAAATCAGGTCCTGCCATTAAAATCGACAGGACCTCTGTGGTCCCGGCATTTCTGGGATTCCCTCCCTGCAAACACGCGCCCCCGCTCCTTTCCCGCCTCCCCATAAATATCAGGGACTAAGCCTTTCTTTATAAAGCCAAGGATCCCGTATGATTTTTTAACAGCCTTCTCAACTTGTCCTGCCACCTTCAAAGATTTGTTTACATACACCCCCAGGTCTCTCTGTTCCTGCACCCCCTTTAAAATTGTACCATTTAGTTTATATTGCCTCTCCTCACTTGTCCAACTAATATAACAGCAGTCATTGAATGATGATCAGGGTTGGGGAGATGTAAATGGATTAACTGTTCACAGTTGTACAGCGGAGGCAATGTGGACAATACCCCTGCCTTTGGTGTTGAAAATTTGGAGGTCTTGCTACAGGAGGTGTACCACAGAATGGTGGCTATATGTGGGGCTAAAGGCTGTCTGGTATCTTATTTAAAATTTGTAATATGCGTTCTTAGTGGGTGAGGTTCGCCACTGGAAGTGTGAAGTCAGAAAATTTACCCTTTGATTGCTACGAAAGATCACATTCAGTCTCAAATATCCATATATGCATTAGGGCAAGACTATAAACTCATATTTTCATAATTTTCATTTGTAACCATGTACATTTATCATCTTAAAATCATGTCTTGTATCAAATAATTTTATTTCTCTTTCTTTCCCTCCCCAGCAAAAAAAATTATCTGATGAATTTGAAAAGAATGTGAGCACACCAACTTTATACCCAGTTTTCCATGCATCTGTTCTCATGAAGAATGTAAGTTTTCTTTGTTGCCCACTTTGCAAAACTTTGGCCTGAATTTTAATGGGGAGCTAGGTTGGGAGTGGGGAGGCTCCAAAGTGGTCTGGAAATCCAGGAGAACCGGGATTGATCATTGGAGGTCCAGAGAGGGCGGGGGGGGGGGGGGTGGTGATCATCAGAGGGCTGGGAGCTGCTGATGATCAGGGCCAGGAACAGCACCGGGGGGCAGGAGCAGCATGGGGGTGGGGGGGTGGGGGGAAGGCCTCGTTGTGGGGAGGGGGGGTGTTGGAGGCCTGGGGGAGGGATTGGAGGCATCGTGGGGGGATGGGTTAGGCAGGGAAATTGGATCCAGGAGGTAAGTGCAAAGGCATTTACCTCCTGGATCCAGCAGTCCTCGCCTTACTTTAGCTGGCGTGTTTCACGAGGCCTGGAAAACCCGATCAGCTAAAGTTAAATTCAAAATGTAGGCTAAATCAGAGGCTGCCTGCCTCATATTTAAATGGATGACCCGTCTCCTGGGAGCGGGTTGGCTGCCTGTCCCCAGTTCCACCTCCGTTAAAACCAGAAGTGGGTGGGTTGGAGGCGGGTTCTGTTTGGGATTCAAACTTTTAACACTTTGGGGGAGAAATTTGGTTGGTAGCGCCAGCGATTAGCGCCTAAAGAGCCCGAGATTTGGGGCGTTACCCAATTTTCGGGCGGGCGCAGTGAACCCAGTGCTTCCTGCCATATTGAGTAGCCTTTTAGCGCCGGCGCTAACTCTTTGCGCCCGCGAGCGGGCGCAGGCAGATCATGACGTCATTTCAGTGTGCAACGCCTTTTTGGCACCCCGGACCGGAAATTCAGTGGCGCCCCCCTCCGTTCCGCCTGGCGCTATTAGTGACAGTTGGATGGAACATTACCAGGTCCTTCTCGGACTCGGGGGGCGCTCTTTAAAGGGGACAGCACTAGTATAAAAGCAGCAGCCATTTGGGCTGGCCATCCTGCTCGCTGCTGGAGAGAGTTGCAGACCTTCAGTTGCAGAGAGTTCTTCTCATTGAGCCAGCGGAGCCTTGGGACCTTCAGCCCTGTCCAGAACAGTTTGATCGTGAGAGATTACTGCGTCTTACTCGTCTGACATAATAATGGGAGCTGCTTTGGAGGGGAACGTCCTCCTGGCTGAACAACTGGCAAGGGCACAGAGACGGAGGGAGAGAGGGCCGGGATTGGCCAGAAGGAGGCGGGGCAATGGACGTCGCCAAATCCGACCATATGCTACCAGGGTTTTCAGGCAGCAGGTCTCATACCTTGCCATGTCCGAGGAGCAGTGTCTGCGAAGGCTCAGATTTGGTAAGGGTGTTGTGACTGAGCTGTGCCACCTACTTGCTGAAGATCTGCAGCCGCGGTTACGGTGCAGGACCTCTCTGTTGGTGGCCGTCAAAGTCACTGTTGCCCTCAACTTTTTCACCAGCGGCTCGTTTCAGGCAGCAACTGGGGACATAGCAAATATTTCACAATTTGCGGTGCATTGCTGCATCCGGCAAGTGACAGCTGCCCTCTATAGAAGGAGGCGTGAATTAATCACCTTCCCTGTGACCCTGGAGAAGCAGGGGGAGCGCGCGCAGGGCTTCGCGGCTATTGCGGACTTCCCCATGGTGCAGGGGGCCATTGATTGCACACACGTGGCTTTGCGGGCGCCATTACAGAATCCTGAGGAGTTCCGCAACCGCAAGGGGTTCCACTCCCTCAATGTGCAGCTGGCCTGTGATCACCGGCAGATGATCATGGCGGTCAACGCACAATTCCCTGGCAGCAGCTACGACACGTTCATCCTGCGGCAGACCTCAGTGGCTGACCTTTTTGAGGCCCCAGCTCACCCACGAGGCTGGCTTCTTGGCGACAAGGGCTATCCTCTCTGCCCATGGCTCATGACCCCGCTCCGTTTGCCCAGCACCCCGGCAGAAGAGCATTACAACAACAGCCATCAGGCGACCAGGAACATTGTGGAGCACACAATTGGTGTGCTGAAGCAGCGTTTCCGTTGTCTCGACCATTCGGGGGGCACCCCACAGTACTCGCCGGAGCATGTGGCGCGTATCGTCGTTGTCTGCTGCATGCTCCACAACCTGGCCATTCGACGCACCCAGCCAATGCCAGCCGACCCTCAAGGTCCAGCAGAACAGGCGGACGAGGAGGAGGAGGAGGAGGAGGAGCATGCAGACGAGGAGGAGCAGGAGGAGGAGGAGGAGGAGGAACATGGGTGGGCTCCAGAAACTGGAAGGGCCGTTCGTCAGAGGCTCATAAGGACTCGGTTCTAGGCCCCTCTGACGGAATGCTGGCTGTGATTGGAACAGCGCCCTTCGGTTCGCAGTAAGCCTATGAAGGCCATCACGATTGTAAATAGTCTACAGCTCCATTG
>NW_028226647.1:0-10000 GCF_052327205.1 Somniosus microcephalus
CTATATTATCGGCCTGGACCCCGGCAAGTTCGGGAAAGTGTCGCAGTCCCCGTAGCGGCTGCCGCCCCGTCGGTCAGCGGCAGCTTATCGGGGATAACTTCGGGACGGAAAGTCCGATCCGGTTGGGGTGAACTGCTACTGAACGGGGTGGGGGGGCCGCACAGACCAGTAGCGGGCTTGTGCAGCTGCCGCTTGGCCCGGCCGAGGTACAGCCGTTGGCTGGAGACCGCTTTCCGACTGCTGAGCCGGAGCCGCGGGGGCCCACCTTGACGCGCCGGCTGTCCTAGCAAGCCAGGGGCAAGGGGCATCCAGTGGTACCGGAACGGAGTCGGTCCGACACCGGGAAGCCGGGTGCCCGTCGCTCCGAATCGAGCCCGGTGTTTTCGTGCGTGTAACAGGGCGGGCGTTTGGACCCCGGTTGTCCGGGAGCGGGTCCGCAACGGCGGGAGGTTGCCTGAGTTTGGCCGGCCGGCAGTCGAACGCCTTTGGCTCCGGACTCCCCGTGTCCGATTTCGGTCAGGGAGGGCTCATTGGAAAGCCCCGGCGCTGGCGCACACTATATTATCGGCCTGGACCCCGGCAAGTTCGGGAAAGTGTCGCAGTCCCGTACCGGCTGCCGCCCCGTCGGTCAGCGGCAGCTTATCGGGGATAACTTCGGGAAGGAAAGTCCGATCCGGTCGGGGTCAACTTCCACTGAACGGGGTGGCGGGGCCGCACAGACCAGTAGCGGGCTTGTGTAGCTGCCCCTTTCCCCGGCCGAGGTACAGCCGTTGGCTGGAGACCGCTTTCCGACTGCTGAGCCGGAGCCGCGGGGGGCCCACCTTGACGCGCCGGCTGTCCTAGCAAGCCAGGGGCAAGGGGCATCCAAGGGTACCGGAACGGAGTCGGTCCGACACCGGGAAGCCGGGTGCCCGTCGCTCCGAATCGAGCCCGGTGTTTTCGTGCGTGTAACGAGGCGGGCGTTTGGACCCGGTTGTCCTGGAGCGGGTCCGCAACGGCGGGGGATTGCCTGTGTTTGGCCGGCCGGCAGTCGAACGCCTATCGCTCTGGACTCCCGTGTCCGATTTCGGTCAGGGAGGGCTCGTTGGAAAGCCCCGGCGCTGGCGCACACTATATTATCGGCCTGGACCCCGGCAAGTTCGGCAAAGTGTCGCCATCCCGCAGCGGCTGACGGGCCGCCGGTGAGCGGCAGCTTATCGGGCATAACTTCGGGAGGGAAAGTCCGATCCGGTCCGGATCAACGGCAGCCGAACGGGGTGGCGGGCCCGCACAGACCAGTGCCTGGCTTGTGTAGCTGCCCCTTTCCCCCGGCCGAGGTACAGCCGTTGGCTGGAGACCACTTTCCGACCACTGAGACGGCGGGGCGGGGGGCGGCCTGCACGCGCCGGCTGCCAGAGCAAGCCCAGGGGCAAGGGGCATCCAACGGTATCTGAACGGAGTCGGTCCGACACCGGGAAGCCGGGTGCCCGTCGCTCCGAATCGAGCCTGGGGTGTACGTGTGTTTAACAAGGCGGGCGTTTGGACCCGGTTGCCCGGCACCAGTCGAACGCCTGTCGCTCCCGACTCCCGTGTCCGATTTCGTTCGGGGATGGCTCGTTGGAAAGCCCCGGCTCCGGCGCACACTATATTGCCGAAGTGGCCCCGGGCGAGTTCGGGAAAGTGTCGCCGTCCCCGCAGCGGCTGACGGGCCGTCGGTCAGCGGCAGCTTATCGGGGATAACTTCGGGAAGGAAAGTCCGATCCGGTCGGGGACAACGGCAGCTGAACGGGGTGGCGGGGCCGCACAGAGCAGTGCCTCGCTTGTGTAGCTGCCTCTTTCCGCGGCCGAGGTACAGCCGTTGGCTGGAGACCGCTTTCCGACCACTGAGACGGCGGGGCAGGGGGCGGCCTGCACGCGCCGGCTGCCAGAGCAAGCCAGGGGCAAGGGGCATCCAGCGGTATCTGAACGGAGTCGGTCCGACACCGAGAAGCCGGGTGCCCGTCGCTCCGAAGCGAGACCGGGGGTTTTTCGTGTGTAACGTGGCGGGCCTTTGGACCCGGTTGGCCGGGCGGCAGTGGAACACACACAGACACTCGCATACACTGAGAGAGACAGAGAGAAGATAGAGATACACAGAGTGAGAAAGACAAAGTCAACTCAGTAACTGAAATGTGAAAACTGACAACTGGGAAACCAAAAGTCAGAGTGGCAAATGATGAACCAAGGTGGCAAATGATTAACTGAAAACTTGTCATTCACATTTGGGACGGAATTCACGATGGGAATGTATTCGGCCGCCTTACCGGGGCTTGGGGGTGCTGCTTTCCCGCTTGTGGAACCGAGTTGGGGTCGTCAAATGGCCTGGTGCATTGTTTGAAACACTGGTTAATGAGTTGTCAAGGTCGGAAATCATAGAACATAAGAGCAGCTCATTAACTGAAATTTTGAACATCGACAACTGGTTAACCAAAAGCCAGAGCGACAAATGATTAACCAAAGGGCCAACTCATTAACTGAAATTTCAAAGAGGCAACTCATTAACTGAAATTTTGAACATCGACAACTGGTTAACCAAAAGCCAGAGCGACAAATGATTAACCAAGGAGGCAACTCATTAACTGAATTCGAACATCGACAACTGGTTAACCAAATGTCAGAGCGACAAATGATTAACCAAGGAGGCAACTCAATAACTGAATTTCGAACATCGACAACTGGTTAACCAAGAGTCAGGGCGACAAATGATTAACCAAGGAGGCAACTCATTAACTGAATTTCGAACATCGACAACTGGGTAACCAAAAGACACAGGGACAAATGAGTAACCAAAGGGCCAACTCATTAACTGAAATTTCAAAGAGGCAACTCATTAACTGAAATTTTGAACATCGACAACTGGATAACCAAATGTCAGAGCGACAAATGATTAACCAAGGAGGCAACTGATTAACTGAAAACTTGTCATTCACATTTGGGACGGAATTCACGATGGGAATGTATTCGGCCCCCTTACCGGGCCTTGGGGTGCTGCTTTCCCGCTTGTGGAACCGAGTTGGGGTCGTCAAATGGCCTGGTGCATTGTTTGAAACACTGGTTAATGAGTTGTCAAGGTCGGAAATCATAGAACATAAGAGCAGCTCATTAACTGAAATTTTGAACATCGACAACTGGTTAACCAAAAGCCAGAGCGACAAATGATTAACCAAGGAGGCAACTCAGTAACTGAATTTCGAACATCGACAACTGGTTAACCAAAAGACACAGGGACAAATGAGTAACCAAAGGGCCAACTCATTAACTGAAATTTCAAAGAGGCAACTCATTAACTGAAATTTTGAACATCGACAACTGGTTAACCAAAAGCCAGAGCGACAAATGATTAACCAAGGAGGCAACTCATTAACTGAATTTCGAACATCGACAACTGGTTAACCAAATGTCAGAGCGACAAATGATTAACCAAGGAGGCAACTCATTAACTGAATTTCGAACATCGACAACTGGTTAACCAAAAGACACAGGGACAAATGAGTAACCAAAGGGCCAACTCATTAACTGAAATTTCAAAGAGGCAACTCATTAACTGAAATTTTGAACATCGACAACTGGTTAACCAAAAGCCAGAGCGACAAATGATTAACCAAGGAGGCAACTCATTAACTGAATTTCGAACATCGACAACTGGATAACCAAAAGACACAGGGACAAATGAGTAACCAAAGGGCCAACTCATTAACTGAAATTTCAAAGAGGCAACTCATTAACTGAAATTTTGAACATCGACAACTGGTTAACCAAAAGCCAGAGCGACAAATGATTAACCAAGGAGGCAACTCATAAACTGAATTTCGAACATCGACAACTGGGTAACCAAAAGACACAGGGACAAATGAGTAACCAAAGGGCCAACTCATTAACTGAAATTTCAAAGAGGCTACTCATTAACTGAAATTTGAACATCGACAACTGGTTAACCAAATGTCAGAGCGACAAATGAGTAACCAAGCAGGCAACTGATTAACTGAAAACTTGTCTTTCACATTTGGGACGGAATTCACGATGGGAATGTATTCGGCCCCCTTACCGGGCCTTGGGGTGCTGCTTTCCCCGCTTGTGGAACCGAGTTGGGGTCGTCAAATGGCCTGGTGCATTGTTTGAAACAACTGGTTACTGAGTTGTCAAGGTAGGAAATCATAGAACATAAGAGCAGCTCATTAACTGAAATTTTGAACATCGACAACTGGTTAACCAAAAGCCAGAGCGACAAATGATTAACCAAGGAGGCAACTCATTAACTGAATTTCGAACATCGACAACTGGTTAACCAAAAGACACAGGGACAAATGAGTAACCAAAGGGCCAACTCATTAACTGAAATTTCAAAGAGGCAACTCATTAACTGAAATTTTGAACATCGACAACTGGTTAACCAAAAGCCAGAGCGACAAATGATTAACCAAGGAGGCAACTCATAAACTGAATTTCGAACATCGACAACTGGGTAACCAAAAGACACAGGGACAAATGAGTAACCAAAGGGCCAACTCATTAACTGAAATTTCAAAGAGGCTACTCATTAACTGAAATTTGAACATCGACAACTGGTTAACCAAATGTCAGAGCGACAAATGAGTAACCAAGCAGGCAACTGATTAACTGAAAACTTGTCTTTCACATTTGGGACGGAATTCACGATGGGAATGTATTCGGCCCCCTTACCGGGCCTTGGGGTGCTGCTTTCCCGCTTGTGGAACCGAGTTGGGGTCGTCAAATGGCCTGGTGCATTGTTTGAAACACTGGTTAATGAGTTGTCAAGGTCGGAAATCATAGAACATAAGAGCAGCTCATTAACTGAAATTTTGAACATCGACAACTGGTTAACCAAAAGCCAGAGCGACAAATGATTAACCAAGGAGGCAACTCATTAACTGAATTTCGAACATCGACAACTGGTTAACCAAAAGACACAGGGACAAATGAGTCACCAAAGGGCCAACTCATTAACTGAAATTTCAAAGAGGCAACTCATTAACTGAAATTTTGAACATCGACAACTGGTTAACCAAAAGCCAGAGCGACAAATGAGTAACCAAGGAGGCAACTCATAAACTGAATTTCGAACATCGACAACTGGGTAACCAAAAGACACAGGGACAAATGAGTAACCAAAGGGCCAACTCATTAACTGAAATTTCAAAGAGGCTACTCATTAACTGAAATTTGAACATCGACAACTGGTTAACCAAATGTCAGAGCGACAAATGAGTAACCAAGCAGGCAACTGATTAACTGAAAACTTGTCTTTCACATTTGGGACGGAATTCACGATGGGAATGTATTCGGCCCCCTTACCGGGCCTTGGGGTGCTGCTTTCCCCGCTTGTGGAACCGAGTTGGGGTCGTCAAATGGCCTGGTGCATTGTTTGAAACACTGGTTAATGAGTTGTCAAGGTCGGAAATCATAGAACATAAGAGCAGCTCATTAACTGAAATTTTGAACATCGACAACTGGTTAACCAAAAGCCAGAGCGACAAATGATTAACCAAGGAGGCAACTCATTAACTGAATTTCGAACATCGACAACTGGTTAACCAAAAGACACAGGGACAAATGAGTCACCAAAGGGCCAACTCATTAACTGAAATTTCAAAGAGGCAACTCAATAACTGAAATTTTGAACATCGACAACTGGTTAACCAAAAGCCAGAGCGACAAATGATTAACCAAGGAGGCAACTCATTAACTGAATTTCGAACATCGACAACTGGTTAACCAAATGTCAGAGCGACAAATGATTAACCAAGGAGGCAACTCATTAACTGAATTTCGAACATCGACAACTGGTTAACCAAGAGTCAGGGCGACAAATGATTAACCAAGGAGGCAACTCATTAACTGAATTTCGAACATCGACAACTGGGTAACCAAAAGACACAGGGACAAATGAGTAACCAAAGGGCCAACTCATTAACTGAAATTTCAAAGAGGCAACTCATTAACTGAAATTTTGAACATCGACAACTGGTTAACCAAATGTCAGAGCGACAAATGAGTAACCAAGCAGGCAACTGATTAACTGAAAACTTGTCATTCACATTTGGGACGGAATTCACGATGGGAATGTATTCGGCCCCCTTACCGGGCCTTGGGGTGCTGCTTTCCCGCTTGTGGAACCGAGTTGGGGTCGTCAAATGGCCTGGTGCATTGTTTGAAACACTGGTTAATGAGTTGTCAAGGTCGGAAATCATAGAACATAAGAGCAGCTCATTAACTGAAATTTTGAACATCGACAACTGGTTAACCAAAAGCCAGAGCGACAAATGATTAACCAAGGAGGCAACTCATTAACTGAATTTCGAACATCGACAACTGGTTAACCAAAAGACACAGGGACAAATGAGTAACCAAAGGGCCAACTCATTAACTGAAATTTCAAAGAGGCAACTCATTAACTGAAATTTTGAACATCGACAACTGGTTAACCAAAAGCCAGAGCGACAAATGATTAACCAAGGAGGCAACTCACTAACTGAATTTCGAACATCGACAACTGGTTAACCAAAAGACACAGGGACAAATGAGTAACCAAAGGGCCAACTCATTAACTGAAATTTCAAAGAGGCAACTCATTAACTGAAATTTTGAACATCGACAACTGGTAAACCAAAAGCCAGAGCGACAAATGATTAACCAAGGAGGCAACTCATTAACTGAATTTCGAACATCGACAACTGGTTAACCAAGAGTCAGAGCGACAAATGATTAACCAAGGAGGCAACTCATTAACTGAATTTCGAACATCGACAACTGGGTAACCAAAAGACACAGGGACAAATGAGTAACCAAAGGGCCAACTCATTAACTGAAATTTCAAAGAGGCTACTCATTAACTGAAATTTGAACATCGACAACTGGTTAACCAAATGTCAGAGCGACAAATGAGTAACCAAGCAGGCAACTGATTAACTGAAAACTTGTCATTCACATTTGGGACGGAATTCACGATGGGAATGTATTCGGCCCCCTTACCGGGCCTTGGGGTGCTGCTTTCCCGCTTGTGGAACCGAGTTGGGGTCGTCAAATGGCCTGGTGCATTGTTTGAAACACTGGTTAATGAGTTGTCAAGGTAGGAAATCATAGAACATAAGAGCAGCTCATTAACTGAAATTTTGAACATCGACAACTGGTTAACCAAGAGTCAGAGCGACAAATGATTAACCAAGGAGGCAACTCATTAACTGAATTTCGAACATCGACAACTGGTTAACCAAAAGACACAGGGACAAATGAGTAACCAAAGGGCCAACTCATTAACTGAAATTTCAAAGAGGCAACTCATTAACTGTAATTTTGAACATCGACAACTGGTTAACCAAAAGCCAGAGCGACAAATGAGTAACCAAGGAGGCAACTCATTAACTGAATTTCGAACATCGACAACTGGTTAACCAAAAGACACAGGGACAAATGAGTAACCAAAGGGCCAACTCATTAACTGAAATTTCAAAGAGGCAACTCATTAACTGAATTTCGAACATCGACAACTGGTTAACCAAATGTCAGAGCGACAAATGATTAACCAAGCAGGCAACTGAGTAACTGAAATTTTAAAATTGACAACTGGATAACCAAAAGTGGGAACTCATGCTTCGGACGGGCTTACATACGGCAGGCTGACGCCCGGCAGAGGCCCGGGCTTCGCCTCCCTTGCGTAAGCGACCGTCTCCGAATCGATTAAAGGCGTAAAATCGGAGTTCAGAGCGGGAAAATTTTTTCCCGAAAACGGCCGGAAAAAAAAAATGTCTCCTTTTCCGCCGAGCAGGGTGGCATTCGAACGGGCACGGGAAGCCGCGTCTAACGGTGTAAAAACGGCTTGGCTCCGACGCGGGAGTGCGGAGATATGGCCGTTCAAAGTTGTACTGGAAGTCCGGAAGGAGAAAAATTTGACTGCCTGTAGCCGAAAAAAGTTCCAGCGGTCGGTCACAAAAGTCAAATCCGTCCCGCTGATTTGACACTTGTCATTTCTGGCAGGGGGGATTGGCGGGGTACCTGGAGAATGGTAGGAGGTGGTTTTTCGAGACTTTATCTGTTTTCCAGATTACTGTCTAGGGCCTCCAGGTCTGCAGAGACCGACCCGGGCTGCCGTCCAACCGACTTTTAACCCTTTTTGGGTGGAAATTTATTTCCATTTTTAACCAATTTTCGGGTTTTTGGTCGGGCTTAAAAACGGCAGCCTGACGCCCGGCAGAGGCCGGGGCTTCGGCTCCCTTGCGTAAGGGACCGTATACGAAACGATTAAAGCCGAAAAATCCGAGTTCAGAGCGGGAATTTTTTTTCCCGAAATCGGCCGAAAAATAAAAAAATTCTCCTTTTTCCGCCGAGCAGGGCGGCATTCGAACGGGCACGGGAAGCCGCGTCTAACGGTGTAAAAACGGCTTGGCTCCGACGCGGGAGTGCGGAGATATGGCCGTTCAAAGTTGTACTGGAAGTCCGGAAGGAGAAAAATTTGACTGCCTGTAGCCGAAAAAAGTTCCAGCGGTCGGTCACAAAAGTCAAATCCGTCCCGCTGATTTGACACTTGTCATTTCTGGCAGGGGGGATTGGCGGGGTACCTGGAGAATGGTAGGAGGTGGTTTCTCGAGACTTTGTCTGTTTTCCAGATTACTGTCTAGGGCCTCCAGGTCTGCAGAGACCGACCAGGGCTGCCGTCCAACCGACTTTTAACCCTTTTTGGGTGGAAATTTATTTCCATTTTTAACCAATTTTCGGGTTTTTGGTCGGGCTTAAAAAACGGCAGCCTGACGCCTGGCAGAGGCCGGGGCTTCGGCTCCCCTTGCGTAAGGGACCGTATTCGACCCGATTAAGCCCCGAAAATGGATCCAAATGTCGGCCGACCAAGTAAGCTTGCTGGGGAGAGAGACTAAGTGCCGGGCTGGGCACCTCATTAACCAGTGAAAAGTTTTGGCTGCTGGAGAGACTAAGTCCCAGCCTGGGCACATCATTAACCATAAATGAAAAAGGCGAGGCCGAGTCTGGTGCATGGCTAACTGATTAACCAAATTGGCAAGGCCCGGGCTGAAAGTGAATGAGCGACCCGTGGCCAGGGGGCTGGAATGCGGGAGAGAATCCAACCCCCAAAATATGGAAGTCCGATGAGAAAATATTCGGCCGCCTTTTGCGGGCCTCGGGTGTTGCTTCCCGGCCTGGGAAAGTGAGTTGCTCCCGCCGAATTGACATGTGCATTTAACGATTTCGAGACATGATTAACCAAAACGCGGAAGTCCGATGAGAAAATATTAGGGCCCTTCAAGCGGGCCTCCGGTGATGCTTTCCGGCTTGGGAAAGTGAATTGCTCCCGCCGAATTGACATGTGCATTTAACGATTTCGAGACATGATTAACCAAAACGCGGAAGTCCGATGAGAAAATATTCGGCCGCCTTTTGCGGGCCTCGGGTGTTGCTTCCCGGCCTGGGAAAGTGATTTGCTACCGCCAAATTGACATGTGTCATTTCTGGCAAGTGTCTCAGGACATAGTTAATGAGTTGCAGTTTGGGAAATCATTAACCTCGTCGGAAGTCCCGATGAAGAAAAAAAAAAGTGCCATTTGCGGGGATTTGGGTGCTCCTGGTCGGATAGAGGTGGCCGTTTGACCCGCTGATTTGACACTTGTCATTTCTGGCAGGGGGGGTTGGCGGGGTGCCCGGAGATTTTCGGGAACACGATTTTCAGAACAAAATTCACTCAGCGGGAGCACTTTGAAAATGCCCGAAAAGTGTTACTTTGCTAAAAGGCTCATTTTATCAATATAGAGACCTTTCAAAGAGTATTGGAAAGTCATATTAAAGTGGTTTTGTGGCTTTTATGACTTAATGACAAAAAACTCTAAGTGTGAATCTGAAATCGTAGACAGACAGCAGAAACATATAAATAATTCCAGCGTCTAAGTTTCATTTGCTGTCTGTCACACAGGTGCCTCTGAACCGGTCAGGGCCTGTGACCCCACTGAGCTTGTGTTTTGTG
>NW_028226647.1:22500-29698 GCF_052327205.1 Somniosus microcephalus
TTCGGGAAAGTGTCGCAGTCCCGTAGCGGCTGCCGCCCCGTCGGTCAGCGGCAGCTTATCGGGGATAACTTCGGGACGGAAAGTCCGATCCGGTTGGGGTGAACTGCGACTGAACGGGGTGGGGGGGCCGCACAAGACCAGTAGCGGGCTTGTGCAGCTGCCGCTTGGCCCGGCCCGAGGTACAGCCGTTGGCTGGAGACCGCTTTCCGACTGCTGAGCCGGAGCCGCGGGGGCCCACCTTGACGCGCCGGCTGTACTAGCAAGCCAGGGGCAAGGGGCATCCAGTGGTACCGGAACGGAGTCGGTCCGACACCGGGAAGCCGGGTGCCCGTCGCTCCGAATCGAGCCCGGTGTTTTCGTGCGTGTAACAGGGCGGGCGTTTGGACCCGGTTGTCCGGGAGCGGGTCCGCAACGGCGGGAGTTGCCTGTGTTTGGCCGGCCGGCAGTCGAACGCCTTTGGCTCCGGACTCCCGTGTCCGATTTCGGTCAGGGAGGGCTCGTTGGAAAGCCCCGGCGCTGGCGCACACTATATTATCGGCCTGGACCCCGGCAAGTTCGGGAAAGTGTCGCAGTCCGTAGCGGCTGCCGCCCCGTCGGTCAGCGGCAGCTTATCGGGGATAACTTCGGGACGGAAAGTCCGATCCGGTTGGGGTGAACTGCTACTGAACGGGGTGGGGGGGCCGCACAGACCAGTAGCGGGCTTGTGCAGCTGCCGCTTGGCCCGGCCGAGGTACAGCCGTTGGCTGGAGACCGCTTTCCGACTGCTGAGCCGGAGCCGCGGGGGGCCCACCTTGACGCGCCGGCTGTCCTAGCAAGCCAGGGGCAAGGGGCATCCAGTGGTACCGGAACGGAGTCGGTCCGACACCGGGAAGCCGGGGTGCCCGTCGCTCCGAATCGAGCCCGGTGTTTTCGTGCGTGTAACAGGGCGGGCGTTTGGACCCGGTTGTCCGGGAGCGGGTCCGCAACGGCGGGAGGTTGCCTGAGTTTGGCCGGCCGGCAGTCGAACGCCTTTGGCTCCGGACTCCCGTGTCCGATTTCGGTCAGGGAGGGCTCATTGGAAAGCCCCGGCGCTGGCGCACACTATATTATCGGCCTGGACCCCGGCAAGTTCGGGAAAGTGTCGCAGTCCCGTACCGGCTGCCGCCCCGTCGGTCAGCGGCAGCTTATCGGGGATAACTTCGGGAAGGAAAGTCCGATCCGGTCGGGGTCAACTTCCACTGAACGGGGTGGCGGGGCCGCACAGACCAGTAGCGGGCTTGTGTAGCTGCCCCTTTCCCCGGCCGAGGTACAGCCGTTGGCTGGAGACCGCTTTCCGACTGCTGAGCCGGAGCCGCGGGGGCCCACCTTGACGCGCCGGCTGTCCTAGCAAGCCAGGGGCAAGGGGCATCCAAGGGTACCGGAACGGAGTCGGTCCGACACCGGGAAGCCGGGTGCCCGTCGCTCCGAATCGAGCCCGGTGTTTTCGTGCGTGTAACGAGGCGGGCGTTTGGACCCGGTTGTCCTGGAGCGGGTCCGCAACGGCGGGGGATTGCCTGTGTTTGGCCGGCCGGCAGTCGAACGCCTATCGCTCTGGACTCCCGTGTCCGATTTCGGTCAGGGAGGGCTCGTTGGAAAGCCCCGGCGCTGGCGCACACTATATTATCGGCCTGGACCCCGGCAAGTTCGGCAAAGTGTCGCCATCCCGCAGCGGCTGACGGGCCGCCGGTGAGCGGCAGCTTATCGGGCATAACTTCGGGAGGGAAAGTCCGATCCGGTCCGGATCAACGGCAGCCGAACGGGGTGGCGGGCCCGCACAGACCAGTGCCTGCTTGTGTAGCTGCCCCTTTCCCCGGCCGAGGTACAGCCGTTGGCTGGAGACCACTTTCCGACCACTGAGACGGCGGGGCGGGGGGCGGCCTGCACGCGCCGGCTGCCAGAGCAAGCCAGGGGCAAGGGGCATCCAACGGTATCTGAACGGAGTCGGTCCGACACCGGGAAGCCGGGTGCCCGTCGCTCCGAATCGAGCCTGGGGTGTACGGTGTGTTTAACAAGGCGGGCGTTTGGACCCGGTTGCCCGGCACCAGTCGAACGCCTGTCGCTCCCGACTCCCGTGTCCGATTTCGTTCGGGGATGGCTCGTTGGAAAGCCCCGGCTCCGGCGCACACTATATTGCCGAAGTGGCCCCGGGCGAGTTCGGGAAAGTGTCGCCGTCCCGCAGCGGCTGACGGGCCGTCGGTCAGCGGCAGCTTATCGGGGATAACTTCGGGAAGGAAAGTCCGATCCGGTCGGGGACAACGGCAGCTGAACGGGGTGGCGGGGCCGCACAGAGCAGTGCCTCGCTTGTGTAGCTGCCTCTTTCCGCGCCGAGGTACAGCCGTTGGCTGGAGACCGCTTTCCGACCACTGAGACGGCGGGGGCAGGGGGCGGCCTGCACGCGCCGGCTGCCAGAGCAAGCCAGGGGCAAGGGGCATCCAGCGGTATCTGAACGGAGTCGGTCCGACACCGAGAAGCCGGGTGCCCGTCGCTCCGAAGCGAGACCGGGGTTTTTCGTGTGTAACGTGGCGGGCCTTTGGACCCGGTTGGCCGGGCGGCAGTGGAACACACACAGACACTCGCATACACTGAGAGAGAGAGAAGATAGAGATACACAGAGTGAGAAAGACAAAGTCAACTCAGTAACTGAAATGTGAAAACTGACAACTGGGAAACCAAAAGTCAGAGTGGCAAATGATGAACCAAGGTGGCAAATGATTAACTGAAAACTTGTCATTCACATTTGGGACGGAATTCACGATGGGAATGTATTCGGCCGCCTTACCGGGGCTTGGGGGTGCTGCTTTCCCGCTTGTGGAACCGAGTTGGGGTCGTCAAATGGCCTGGTGCATTGTTTGAAACACTGGTTAATGAGTTGTCAAGGTCGGAAATCATAGAACATAAGAGCAGCTCATTAACTGAAATTTTGAACATCGACAACTGGTTAACCAAAAGCCAGAGCGACAAATGATTAACCAAAGGGCCAACTCATTAACTGAAATTTCAAAGAGGCAACTCATTAACTGAAATTTTGAACATCGACAACTGGTTAACCAAAAGCCAGAGCGACAAATGATTAACCAAGGAGGCAACTCATTAACTGAATTTCGAACATCGACAACTGGTTAACCAAATGTCAGAGCGACAAATGATTAACCAAGGAGGCAACTCAATAACTGAATTTCGAACATCGACAACTGGTTAACCAAGAGTCAGGGCGACAAATGATTAACCAAGGAGGCAACTCATTAACTGAATTTCGAACATCGACAACTGGGTAACCAAAAGACACAGGGACAAATGAGTAACCAAAGGGCCAACTCATTAACTGAAATTTCAAAGAGGCAACTCATTAACTGAAATTTTGAACATCGACAACTGGATAACCAAATGTCAGAGCGACAAATGATTAACCAAGGAGGCAACTGATTAACTGAAAACTTGTCATTCACATTTGGGACGGAATTCACGATGGGAATGTATTCGGCCCCCTTACCGGGCCTTGGGGTGCTGCTTTCCCGCTTGTGGAACCGAGTTGGGGTCGTCAAATGGCCTGGTGCATTGTTTGAAACACTGGTTAATGAGTTGTCAAGGTCGGAAATCATAGAACATAAGAGCAGCTCATTAACTGAAATTTTGAACATCGACAACTGGTTAACCAAAAGCCAGAGCGACAAATGATTAACCAAGGAGGCAACTCAGTAACTGAATTTCGAACATCGACAACTGGTTAACCAAAAGACACAGGGACAAATGAGTAACCAAAGGGCCAACTCATTAACTGAAATTTCAAAGAGGCAACTCATTAACTGAAATTTTGAACATCGACAACTGGTTAACCAAAAGCCAGAGCGACAAATGATTAACCAAGGAGGCAACTCATTAACTGAATTTCGAACATCGACAACTGGTTAACCAAATGTCAGAGCGACAAATGATTAACCAAGGAGGCAACTCATTAACTGAATTTCGAACATCGACAACTGGTTAACCAAAAGACACAGGGACAAATGAGTAACCAAAGGGCCAACTCATTAACTGAAATTTCAAAGAGGCAACTCATTAACTGAAATTTTGAACATCGACAACTGGTTAACCAAAAGCCAGAGCGACAAATGATTAACCAAGGAGGCAACTCATTAACTGAATTTCGAACATCGACAACTGGTTAACCAAAAGACACAGGGACAAATGAGTAACCAAAGGGCCAACTCATTAACTGAAATTTCAAAGAGGCAACTCATTAACTGAAATTTTGAACATCGACAACTGGTTAACCAAAAGCCAGAGCGACAAATGAGTAACCAAGGAGGCAACTCATAAACTGAATTTCGAACATCGACAACTGGGTAACCAAAAGACACAGGGACAAATGAGTAACCAAAGGGCCAACTCATTAACTGAAATTTCAAAGAGGCTACTCATTAACTGAAATTTGAACATCGACAACTGGTTAACCAAATGTCAGAGCGACAAATGAGTAACCAAGCAGGCAACTGATTAACTGAAAACTTGTCTTTCACATTTGGGACGGAATTCACGATGGGAATGTATTCGGCCCCCTTACCGGGCCTTGGGGTGCTGCTTTCCCGCTTGTGGAACCGAGTTGGGGTCGTCAAATGGCCTGGTGCATTGTTTGAAACACTGGTTAATGAGTTGTCAAGGTCGGAAATCATAGAACATAAGAGCAGCTCATTAACTGAAATTTTGAACATCGACAACTGGTTAACCAAAAGCCAGAGCGACAAATGATTAACCAAGGAGGCAACTCATTAACTGAATTTCGAACATCGACAACTGGTTAACCAAAAGACACAGGGACAAATGAGTCACCAAAGGGCCAACTCATTAACTGAAATTTCAAAGAGGCAACTCAATAACTGAAATTTTGAACATCGACAACTGGTTAACCAAAAGCCAGAGCGACAAATGATTAACCAAGGAGGCAACTCATTAACTGAATTTCGAACATCGACAACTGGTTAACCAAATGTCAGAGCGACAAATGATTAACCAAGGAGGCAACTCATTAACTGAATTTCGAACATCGACAACTGGTTAACCAAGAGTCAGGGCGACAAATGATTAACCAAGGAGGCAACTCATTAACTGAATTTCGAACATCGACAACTGGGTAACCAAAAGACACAGGGACAAATGAGTAACCAAAGGGCCAACTCATTAACTGAAATTTCAAAGAGGCAACTCATTAACTGAAATTTTGAACATCGACAACTGGTTAACCAAATGTCAGAGCGACAAATGAGTAACCAAGCAGGCAACTGATTAACTGAAAACTTGTCATTCACATTTGGGACGGAATTCACGATGGGAATGTATTCGGCCCCCTTACCGGGCCTTGGGGTGCTGCTTTCCCGCTTGTGGAACCGAGTTGGGGTCGTCAAATGGCCTGGTGCATTGTTTGAAACACTGGTTAATGAGTTGTCAAGGTCGGAAATCATAGAACATAAGAGCAGCTCATTAACTGAAATTTTGAACATCGACAACTGGTTAACCAAAAGCCAGAGCGACAAATGATTAACCAAGGAGGCAACTCATTAACTGAATTTCGAACATCGACAACTGGTTAACCAAAAGACACAGGGACAAATGAGTAACCAAAGGGCCAACTCATTAACTGAAATTTCAAAGAGGCAACTCATTAACTGAAATTTTGAACATCGACAACTGGTTAACCAAAAGCCAGAGCGACAAATGATTAACCAAGGAGGCAACTCACTAACTGAATTTCGAACATCGACAACTGGTTAACCAAAAGACACAGGGACAAATGAGTAACCAAAGGGCCAACTCATTAACTGAAATTTCAAAGAGGCAACTCATTAACTGAAATTTTGAACATCGACAACTGGTAAACCAAAAGCCAGAGCGACAAATGATTAACCAAGGAGGCAACTCATTAACTGAATTTCGAACATCGACAACTGGTTAACCAAGAGTCAGAGCGACAAATGATTAACCAAGGAGGCAACTCATTAACTGAATTTCGAACATCGACAACTGGGTAACCAAAAGACACAGGGACAAATGAGTAACCAAAGGGCCAACTCATTAACTGAAATTTCAAAGAGGCTACTCATTAACTGAAATTTGAACATCGACAACTGGTTAACCAAATGTCAGAGCGACAAATGAGTAACCAAGCAGGCAACTGATTAAACTGAAAACTTGTCATTCACATTTGGGACGGAATTCACGATGGGAATGTATTCGGCCCCCTTACCGGGCCTTGGGGTGCTGCTTTCCCGCTTGTGGAACCGAGTTGGGGTCGTCAAATGGCCTGGTGCATTGTTTGAAACACTGGTTAATGAGTTGTCAAGGTAGGAAATCATAGAACATAAGAGCAGCTCATTAACTGAAATTTTGAACATCGACAACTGGTTAACCAAGAGTCAGAGCGACAAATGATTAACCAAGGAGGCAACTCATTAACTGAATTTCGAACATCGACAACTGGTTAACCAAAAGACACAGGGACAAATGAGTAACCAAAGGGCCAACTCATTAACTGAAATTTCAAAGAGGCAACTCATTAACTGTAATTTTGAACATCGACAACTGGTTAACCAAAAGCCAGAGCGACAAATGAGTAACCAAGGAGGCAACTCATTAACTGAATTTCGAACATCGACAACTGGTTAACCAAAAGACACAGGGACAAATGAGTAACCAAAGGGCCAACTCATTAACTGAAATTTCAAAGAGGCAACTCATTAACTGAATTTCGAACATCGACAACTGGTTAACCAAATGTCAGAGCGACAAATGATTAACCAAGCAGGCAACTGAGTAACTGAAATTTTAAAATTGACAACTGGATAACCAAAAGTGGGAACTCATGCTTCGGACGGGCTTACATACGGCAGGCTGACGCCCGGCAGAGGCCCGGGCTTCGCCTCCCTTGCGTAAGCGACCGTCTCCGAATCGATTAAAGGCGTAAAATCGGAGTTCAGAGCGGGAAAATTTTTTCCCGAAAACGGCCGGAAAAAAAAAATGTCTCCTTTTCCGCCGAGCAGGGTGGCATTCGAACGGGCACGGGAAGCCGCGTCTAACGGTGTAAAAACGGCTTGGCTCCGACGCGGGAGTGCGGAGATATGGCCGTTCAAAGTTGTACTGGAAGTCCGGAAGGAGAAAAATTTGACTGCCTGTAGCCGAAAAAAGTTCC
>NW_028226648.1:7500-29568 GCF_052327205.1 Somniosus microcephalus
AACAACAACTTGTATTTATAAAGCGCCTTTAATGTAGTAAAACCTCCCATGGTGCTTCACAGGAGCGATTATCAAACAGAATTTGACACGGAGCCACATCAGGAGATATTAGGACAGGTGACCAAAAGCTGGGTCAAAGAGGGAGGTTTTAAGGAGCGTCTTAAAGGAGGAGGGAAAGGCGGAGAGGTTTAGGGAGGGAGTTCCAGAGCTCGGGGCCCAGGCAGCTGAAGGCACGGCCGCCAATGGTGGAGCGATGGAAATCGGGGGGATGCTCAAGAGGGCAGAATTGGAGGAGCGCAGAGATCTCGGAGGGTTGTAGGGGCTGGAGGAGGTTACAGAGATAGGGAGGGATGTAGGGACTGGAGGAGGTTACAGAGATAGGGAGGGTGTAGGGACTGGAGGAGGTTACAGAGATAGGGAGGAGTGTAGGGGCTGGAGGAGGTTACAGAGATAGGGAGGGTTGTCGAGGCTGGAGGAGGTTAAAGAGATAGGGAGGGGTGTAGGTGCTGGAGGAGGTTACAGAGATAGGGAGGGGTGTAGGGGCTGGAGGAGGTTACAGAGATAGGGAGGGGTGTAGGGGCTGGAGGAGGTTACAGAGATAGGGAGGGGTGTAGGGGCTGGAGGAGGTTACAGAGATAGGGAGGGTTGTAGGGGCTGGAGGAGACTACAGAGATAGGGAGGGTTGTAGGGGCTGGAGGAGGTTACAGAGATAGGGAGGGTTGTAGGGGCTGGAGGAGGTTACAGAGATAGGGAGGGTTGTAGGGGCTGGAGGAGACTACAGAGATAGGGAGGGGTGTTGGGGCTGGAGGAGGTTACAGAGATAGGGAGGGTGTAGGGGCTGGAGGAGGTTACAGAGATAGGGAGGGTTGTAGGGGCTGGAGGAGGTTACAGAGATAGGGAGGGGTGTAGGGGCTGGAGGAGGTTACAGAGATAGGGAGGGGTGTAGGGGCTGGAGGAGGTTACAGAGATAGGGAAGTGTGTAGGGATAGAGGAGGTTACAGAGATAGGGAAGTGCGTAGGGATGGAGGAGGTTACAGAGATAGGGAGGGTTGTAGGGCTGGAGGAGGTTACAGAGATAGGGAGGGGTGTAGGGGCTGGAGGGGGTTACAGAGATAGGGAGGGCTGTAGGGGCTGGAGGAGGTTACAGAGATAGGGAGGGTTGTAGGGGCTGGAGGAGGTTACAGAGATAGGGAGGGGTGTAGGGGCTGGAGGAGGTTACAGAGATAGGGAGGGTTGTCGGGGCTGGAGGAGGTTACATAGATAGGGAGGGGTGTCGGGGCTGGAGGAGGCTACAGAGATAGGGAGGGTTGTAGGGGCTGGCGGAGGCTACAGAGATCGGGAGGGCTGTAGGGGCTGGAGGAGGTTACAGAGATAGGGAGGTGGGCGAGTCCATGGAGGGATTTGAAGAAAAAGATGAGAATTTTGAAATCGAGGCGTTGCTAGACCGGGAGCCAATGTAGGTCAGCCAGCACAGGGGGTGATGGGTGAACGGGACTCGTTGTGAGTTGGGACACGGGGGGTGGGGGGCGGCAGAGTTTTGGATGCGCTCAAGTTTACGTCGGCCGGCCAGGCGTGCGTTGGAATCGTCAAGCCTCGAGGTAACGAAGTCACGACTGAAGGTTTCAGCAGCGGATGAGCTGAGGCAGGGATGGTGTCGACCATGCCATTAGATGGCAACACATGCTCTCTATTCCTGTCGTCGGTGCAGAATCCAGCACAGTTATAGACATCACACCCGAGCTGAAACGGAGACACATTGGCTCGAAACCAGCGATAATTCTTCCTCAAAACCTTCGAACCATCTTAAATTGCATTAACCTGACTCCTATTGCTTACTTGGCATTCCCCCCTCGAGCACGAATGACCTAATACGGACCATATGTTGGCGTCCGTCACATAAGTACATAAGACCACGAGAAATTGGAGCAGGAGGAGGCCATTCGGCCCAACCAGCCTGCTCCGCCATTCAATAAGATCAGGGCTGATCTTCGACCTCAACTCCACTTTGCCCAGCTTCTCCAGTCTCTCCACGTAACTGAAGTCCCTCATCCCCGGTACCATTCTGGTCAATCTCCACTTAACCTTCTCTGCTCCAAGGAGAACAATCCCAGCTTCTCCAGTCTCTCCACGTAACTGAAGTCCCTCATCCCCGGTACCATTCTGGTCAATCTCCCCTTAACCTTCTCTGCTCTAAGGAGAACAATCCCAGCTTCTCCAGTCTCGCCACGTAACTGAAGTCCCTCATCCCCGGTACCATTCTGGTCAATCTCCCCTTAACCTTCTCTGCTCTAAGGAGAACAATCCCAGCTTCTCCAGTCTCTCCACGTAACTGAAGTCCCTCATCCCTGGTACCATTCCGGTCAATCTCCCTTTAACCTTCTCTGCTCTAAGGAGAACAACCCCAGCTTCTCCAGTCTCTCCACATAACTGAAGTCCCTCATCCCTGGTACCATTCTGGTCAATCTCCCCTTAACCTTCTCTGCTCTAAGGAGAACAATCCCAGCTTCTCCAGTCTCTCCACATCACTGAAGTCCCTCATCCCTGGTACCATTCTGGTCAATCTCCCCTTAACCTTCTCTGCTCTAAGGAGAACAACCCCAGCTTCTCCAGTCTCTCCACGTAACTGAAGTCCCTCATCCCTGGTACCATTCCGGTCAATCTCCCTTTAACCTTCTCTGCTCTAAGGAGAACAACCCCAGCTTCTCCAGTCTCTCCACATCACTGAAGTCCCTCATCCCTGGTACCATTCCGGTCAATCTCCCTTTAACCTTCTCTGCTCTAAGGACAACAATCCCAGCTTCTCCAGTCTCTCCACATAACTGAAGTCCCTCATCCCTGGTACCATTCTGGTCAATCTCCCTTTAACCTTCTCTGCTCTAAGGAGAACAACCCCAGCTTCTCCAGTCTCTCCACAGAACTGAAGTCCCTCATCCCTGGTACCATTCTGGTCAATCTCCCCTTAACCTTCACTGCTCTAAGGAGAACAACCCCAGATTCTCCAGTCTCTCCACATAACTGAAGTCCCTCATCCCTGGTACCATTCTGGTCAATCTCCCCTTAACCTTCTCTGCTCTAAGGAGAACAATCCCAGCTTCTCCAGTCTCTCCACATCACTGAAGTCCCTCATCCCTGGTTCCATTCTGGTCAATCTCCCCTTAACCTTCTCTGCTCTAAGGGGAACAATCCCAGCTTCTCCAGTCTCTCCACATCACTGAAGTCCCTCATCCCTGGTTCCATTCTGGTCAATCTCCCCTTAACCTTCACTGATCTAAGGGGAACAATCCCAGCTTCTCCAGTCTCTCCACATAACTGAAGTCCCTCATCCCTGGAACCATTCTGGTCAATCTCCCCTTAACCTTCTCTGCTCTAAGGAGAACAACCCCAGCTTCTCCAGTCTCTCCCCGTAACTGAAATCTCTCATCCCTGGACCCATTCTAATCCCTAATTCCCAATCACATACCCTGAATTCCCCGTCCTCCAATCCTTGACTCCTCCTCTCCACTCCTCTCTCCTCACTGCTCTCGAATCCCTGATCCCGAACCTTGAGCCCTTCAGTTCCCTGGTTCTAAGCTAAGAACCTAAGAACTTAAGAATTAGGAGCAGGAGGAGGCCATTCGGCCCCTCGAGCCTGCTCCGCCATTCAATGAGATCATGGCTGATCTTCTACCTCATCTCGACTTTCCTGCACTATCCCCATATCCCTTGACTCCCTTAATATGCAAAAATCTATCGATCTCGGCCTTGAATATACTCAACGACCGAGCCTCCACAGCCCTCTGGGGCAGAGAATTCCAAAGATTCACCGCCCTCTGAGTGAAGAAATTCCTCCTCATCTCAGTCCTGAATGGCCGACCCCTGGTTCTGAGACAGTGACCCTTGGTTCTAGACTCCCCAGCCAAGGGGAAACATCTTCCCTGCATCTACCCTGTCAATGCCCCCTCACAATCTGATAGGTTTCAATGAGATCACCTCTCATTCTTATAAACTCCAGAGAGTATCGTCCCTTTTCACTGAATCTCTCCTCATAGGACAACCCTCTCTTCCCAGAAATCAATCTAGCGTAAGGCAAGTATATCCTTCCTGAGGTAAGGAGACCAAAACTGTGCACAGTACTCCAGGTGTGGTCTTACCAGGACCCTATATAATCGCAGCAAGCCTTCCTGAACTCGTACACTCCAACCCCCTTGCAATAAAGGCCAACATACCATTTGCTTTCCAATTTCTTTGCTGTACCTGCATATTACTGAATCGTGCAATGATACAGCACAGAAGGAGGCCATTCGGCCCATCGTGGCTGTCCGGTCCTTTGACCGAGCTCTCCAATTAGTCCTACTCCCCCCTGCTCTTTCCCCGTAGCCCTGCGAATTTAACCCTTTCAAGTATTTGTCCAATTCTCTTTTGAAAGTTACGATTGAATCTGCTTCCACCGCCCTTTCAGGCAGCGCATTCCTGATCACAACAACTCGCTGCGTAAAAACATTTCTCCTCATCTCCCCACTGGTTCTTTTACCGATTATCTTCAATCTGTGTCCTCTGGTCACCGATCCTCCTGCCACTGGAAACAGTCTCTCCCGATTTACTCTATCAAAACTCTACATAATTTCGAACACCTCTATCAAATCTCCCCTTAACCTTCTCTGCTCTAAGGAGAACAACCCCAGCTTCTCCAGTCTCTCCACGTAACTGAAGTCCCTCATCCCCGGTACCATTCTGGTCAATCTCCCCTTAACCTTCTCTGCTCTAAGGAGAACAACCCCAGCTTCTCCAGTCTCTCCACGTAACTGAAGTCCCTCATCCCTGGTACCATTCTGGTCAATCTCCCCTTAACCTTCTCTGCTCTAAGGAGAACAACCCCAGCTTCTCCAGTCTCTCCACGTAACTGAAGTCCCTCATCCCTGGAACCATTCTGGTCAATCTCCCCTTAACCTTCTCTGCTCTAAGGAGAACAACCCCAGCTTCTCCAGTCTCTCCACGTAACTGAAGTCCCTCATCCCCGGTACCATTCTGGTCAATCTCCCCTTAACCTTCTCTGCTCTAAGGAGAACAATCCCAGCTTCTCCAGTCTCTCCATGTAACTGAAGTCCCTCATACCTGGTACCATTCTGGTCAATCTCCCCTTAACCTTCTCTGCTCTAAGGAGAACAACCCCAGCCTCTCCAGTCTCTCCACGTAACTGAAGTCCCTCATCCCCGGTACCATTCTGGTCAATCTCCTCTTAACCTTCTCTGCTCTAAGGAGAACAACCCCAGCTTCTCCAGTCTCTCCATGTAACTGAAGTCCCTCATCCCTGGTACCATTCTGGTCAATCTCCCCTTAACCTTCTCTGCTCTAAGGAGAACAACCCCAGCTTCTCCAGTCTCTCCACGTAACTGAAGTCCCTCATCCCTGGTACCATTCTGGTCAATCTCCTCTTAACCTTCTCTGCTCTAAGGAGATCAACCCCAGCTTCTCCAGTCTCTCCACGTAACTGAAGTCCCTCATCCCTGGTACCATTCTGGTCAATCTCCCCTTAACCCTCTCTGCTCTAAGGAGAACAATCCCAGCTTCTCCAGTCTCTCCACATAACTGAAGTCCATCATCCCTGGTACCATTCTGGTCAATCTCCCCTTAACCTTCTCTGCTCTAAGGAGAACAACCCCAGCTTCTCCAGTCTCTCCACGTAACTGAAGTCCCTCATCCCTGGAACCATTCTGGTCAATCTCCCCTTAACCTTCTCTGCTCTAAGGAGAACAACCCCAGCTTCTCCAGTCTCTCCACGTAACTGAAGTCCCTCATCCCCGGTACCATTCTGGTCAATCTCCCCTTAACCAAACATGGACAAAAGAGCTGAACTCAAGAGGTAAGATGAGAGTGACTGCCCTTGACATCAAGGCAGCATTTGATCGAATGTGGCATCAAGGAGCCCTAGCAAAACTGAAGTCAATGGGAATCAAGGGGGAAACTCTCCATTGGTTGGAATCATACCTAGCACAAAGGAAGTTGGCTGTGGATGTTGGAGGTCATTCATCTCAATCACATGACATCACTGCAGGAGTTCCTCAGGGCAGTGTCCTAGGCCCAACCACCTTCAGCTATTTCATCAATGACCTTCCCTCCATCATAAGGTCAGAAGTGGGGATGTTCGCTGATGATTGCACACTGTTCAGCACCATTCGAGACTCGTCAGATACTGACGCAGTCCGTGTCCATATGCAGCAAGACCTGGACAACATTCAGACTTGGGCTGACAAGTGGCAAGTAACATTCGCACCACACAAGTGCCAGGCAATGACCATCTCCAACAAGCGAGACTCTAACCATCTCCCCTTGACATTCAATGGCATTACCATCGCTGAATCCCCCACTATCAACATCCTGGGGGTTACCATTGATCAGAAACTGAACTGGACCAGCCATATAAATACTGTGGCTACAAGAGCAGGCCAGAGGCTGGGAATTCTGCGGCGAGTGTCTCACCTCCTGACTCCCCAAAGCCTTTCCACCATCTACAAGGCACAAGTCAGGAGTGTGATGGAATACTCTCCACTTGCCTGGATGAGTGCAGCTCCCAACAACACTCAAGAAGCTCGACACCATCCAGGACAAAGCAGCCCGCTTGATCGGCACCCCATCCACCACCTTAAACATCCACTCTCTCCACCACCGGTGCACTGTGGCTGTAGTGTGGACCATCTACAAGATGCACTGCAGCAACTCGCCAAGGCTTCTTCGGCAGCACCTTCCAAACCCGCGACCTCTACCACTTAGAAAGACAAGGGCAGCAGACGCATGGGAACATCACCACCTACAAGTTCCCCTCCAAGCCACACACCACCCTGACTTGGACCTGTATCGCCATTCCTTCACTGTCGCTGGGCCAAAATCCTGGAACTCCCTTCCTAACAGCATTGTGGGTGTACCAACACCATATGGACTGCAGCGGTTCAAGAAGGCGGCTCACCACCATCTTCTCAAGGGCAATTAGGGATGGGCACTAAATGCAGGCCTAGCCAGCGACGCCCACATCCCATCAATTAATTAAAAAAAAGAACAACCCCAGCTTCTCCAGTCTCTCCATATCACTGAAGTCCCTCATCCCTGGCACCATTCTGGTCAATCTCCCCTTAACCTTCTCTGCTCTAAGGAGAACAATCCCAGCTTCTCCAGTCTCTCCACGTAACTGAAGTCCCTCATCCCTGGTACCATTCTGGTCAATCTCCCCTTAACCTTCTCTGCTCCAAGGAGAACAACTCCAGCTTCTCCAGTCTCTCCACGTAACTGAAGTCCCTCATCCCTGGTACCATTCTGGTCAATCTCCCCTTAACCTTCTCTGCTCCAAGGAGAACAACCCCAGCTTCTCCAGTCTCTCCACGCAACTGAAGTCCCTCATCCCTGGAACCATTCTGGTCAATCTCCTCTTAACCTGCTATGCTCTAAGGAGAACAATCTCAGATTCTCCAGTCTCTCCACGCAACTGAAGTCCCTCATCCCTGGTACCATTCTGGTCAATCTCCCCTTAACCTTCTCTGCTCCAAGGAGAACAATCCCAGCTTCTCCAGTCTCTCCACGTAACTGAAGTCCCTCATCCCCGGTACCATTCTGGTCAATCTCCTCTTAACCTTCTCTGCTCTAAGGAGAACAACCCCAGCTTCTCCAGTCTTTCCATATCACTGAAGTCCCTCATCCCTGGTACCATTCTGGTCAATCTCCCCTTAACCTTCTCTGCTCTAAGGAGAACAACCCCAGCTTCTCCAGTCTCTCCCCGTAACTGAAATCTCTCATCCCTGGAACCATTCTAATCCCTAATTCCGAATCACATATCCTGAATTCCCCGTCCTCCAATCCTTGACTCCTCCTCTCCACTGCTGTCTCCTCACTGTTCTCCAATCCCTGATCCCGAACCTTGAGCCCTTTGGTTCCCTGGTTCTAAGCTAAGAACCTAAGAACTTAAGAATTAGGAGTAGGAGGAGGCTATTCTGTGTACTGGTGTACTGTGCACAGTTCTGGTCTCCCTATACCTTGGTTGGACCACACTTGGAGCACTGTGCACAGTTCTGGTCTCCATATACCTTGGTTAGACCACACTTGGAGCACTGTGCACAGTTCTGGTCTCCGTATACCTTGGTTAGACCGCACTTGGAGCACTGTGCACAGTTCTGGTCTCCATATATCTTGGTTAGACCACACTTGGAGCACTGTGCACAGTTCTGGTCTCCATATACCTTGGTTAGACGACACTTGGAGCACTGTGCACAGTTCTAGTCTCCATACACCTTGGTTAGACCACACTTGGAGCACTGTGCACAGTTCTGGTCTCCATATACCTTGGTTAGACGACACTTGGAGCATTGTGCACAGTTCTGGTCTCCATATACCTTGGTTAGACGAAACTTGCAGCACTGTGCACAGTTCTAGTCTCCATACACCTTGGTTAGACCACACTTGGAGCACTGTGCATAGTTCTGGTCTCTATATACCTTGATTAGACCACACTTGGAGCACTGTGCACACTTCTGGTCTCCATATACCTTGGTTAGACCACACTTGGAGCACTGTGCACAGTTCTGGTCTCCATCTACCTTGGTTAGACCACACTTGGAGCACTGTGCACAGTTCTGGTCTCCATATACCTTGGTTAGACCACACCTGGAGCACTGTGCACAGTTCTGGTCTCCATATACCTTGGTTAGACCACACTTGGAGCACTGTGCACAGTTCTGGTCTCCATATACTTTGGTTAGGCCACACTTGGAGCACTGTGCACAGTTCCGGTCTCCATATACCTTGGCTAGGCCACACTTGGAGCACTGTGCACAGTTCCGGTCTCCATATACCTTGGTTAGACCACACTTGGAGCACTGTGCACAGTTCTGGTCTCCATATACCTTGGTTAGACCACACTTGGAGCACTGTGCACAGTTCTGGTCTCCATATACCTTGGCTAGACCACACTTGGAGCACTATGCACAGTTCTGCTCTCCATATACCTTGGTTAGACCACACCTGGAGCACTGTGCACAGTTCTGGTCTCCATATACCTTGGTTAGACCACACTTGCAGCACTGTGCACAGTTCTGGTCTCCATATACCTTGGTTAGACCACACTTGGAGCACTGTGCACAGTTCTGGTCTCCATGTACCTTGGTTGGACCGCACTTGGAGCACTGTGCACCATTCTGGTCTCCATATACCTTGGTTAGACTACACTTGGAGCACTGTGCACAGTTCTGGTCTCCATATACCTTGGTTAGACCACACTTGGAGCACTGTGCACAGTTCTGGTCTCCATATACCTTGGTTAGACGACACTTGGAGCACTGTGCACAGTTCTGGTCTCCATATACCTTGGTTAGACCACACTTGGAGCACTGTGCACAGTTCTAGTCTCCATACACCTTGGTTAGACCACACTTGGAGCACCGTGCACAGTTCTGGTCTCCATACACCTTGGTTAGACCACACTTGGAGCACTGTGCACAGTTCTGGTCTCCATATACCTTTGTTAGACCACACTTGGAGCACTGTGCACAGTTCTGGTCTCCATATACCTTGGTTAGACCACACTTGGAGCACTGTGCACAGTTCTGGTCTCCATCTACCTTGGTTAGACCACACTTGGAGCACTGTGCACAGTTCTGGTCTCCATATACCTTGGTTAGACCACACTTGGAGCACTGTGCGCAGTTCTGGTCTCCGTATACCTTGGTTAGACCACACTTGGAGCACTGTGCACAGTTCTGGTCTCCATCTACCTTGGTTAGGCCACACTTGGAGCAGTGTGCACAGTCCTGGTCTTCATATTATAAAAAGGATATAGAGGCACTGGAGAAGGTGCAGAAATTATTTCCAAGAATGATACCAGAACTGAGAGGGTCTACCCATCAGAGAAGTATGAACAGGAAGGGGCTCCTTTATCTAGAAAGAGAAGGCCGAGGGGTGACCTGATCGAGGTCTTTAAGATTATGAAAGGGTTTGATAGAGTGGATTCAGAGAGAATGTTTCCACTTGTAGGGAAGAGCAAAACTAGAGGCCATCAATATAAAATAGTCAACAAGAAATCCAATAATGAATTCAGGAGAAACTTCTTTACCCAGAGAGTGGTGAGAATGGGGAACTCGCTGCCACAGGGAGTGGTCGAGGTGAATAGTATCGATGGATTTAAGGGGAGGCTGGACAAGCATATGAGGGAGATGGAATAGAGGGTTATGTTGATGGGGTGAGATGAAGAAGGATGGGAGGAGGCTCGAGTGGAGCAGGAACCTGAGGGGCTGAATGGCTTGTTTGTCATAGAGTCTTAAATTCATAGTCATAGGGTCATGACGGCACAGAACGAGGCCATTCGGCACATCGAGTCGGTGCCGGCTCTCTGAAGAGCGATCCAGTCAGTCCCATTCCCCCCGCCCTACCCCTGTAGCCCTGCAAGTTTATTTCCCTCCAGTGCTTATCCAGTCGCCCCTTGAAAACATGGAGTGTCTCCGCTTCCACCACTTCCGTCGGCAGCGAGTTCCAGGTCCTCACCAGTCGCTGCGTAAAAAAGTTTTTCCTCACGTCCCCCCTGTATCTCTTACCCAAAACCTTAAATCTGTGTCCCCTAGTCCTTGTACCATCAACAAGTGGGATCAGCCTTTCCCCGTCTAGCCTATCCAAACCTGTCATAATCTTGTACACCTCGATCAAATCACCCCTCAACCTCCTTTGCGCTAACAAATCCAGCTTCTCCAACCTGTCCTTGTAGCTATGATCCCCCTATCCCCGGAACCATTCTGGTAAATCTCCTCTGCACCCTCTCAAGGGCCTTCACATCCTTCCTAAAGTGTGGTGACCAGAACTGGACACAATACTCCAGTTGTGGCCTAACCAGCGCTTTATAAAGGTTCAGCATAACTTCTCTACTTTTGTACTCAATATGAAGCCCAAGATCCCATATGCTTGGGATTGGATGTAATAGTAATATCTCCAAGTTTGCAGACGACACAAAGCTGGGTGGGCGTGTGTGCTGTGAGGAGGATGCAGAGAAACTCCAGGATGATTTGGACAGGTTGGGTGATTGGGCAGAAGCATGGCAGATGCAGTTTAATGTGGATAAATGCGACGTTATCCACTTTGCTGTCAAAAACAGGAAGGCAGATTATTATCTGAACGGCAATAGATTGGGAAAAGGGGAAGTGCAACGAGACCTGGGTGTCCTTGTGCACCAGTCGCTGAAGGTAAGCATGCAGGTGCAGCAGGCGGTTAAGAAGGCAAATGGTATGTTGGCCTTCGTAGCGAGAGGGTTTGAGTACAGGAACAAGGATGTCTTGCTGCAGTTGTACAGGGCCTTGGTGCGACCACACCTTGAGTATTGTGTGCAGTTTTGGTCGCCTTATCTGAGGAAGGATGTTCTTGCCATGGAGGGAGTGCAGCGAAGATTCACCAGGCTGATACCTGGGATGGCAGGAATGACGTATGAGGAGAGATTGAGTCGATTGGGCTTATACTCGCTGGAGTTTAGAAGAATGAGAGGGGATCTCATTGAAACTTATAAAATTCTAACAGGACTGGACAGACTAGGTGCAGGAAGGATGTTCCCGATGGTCGGGGAGTCCAGAACCAGGGGTCACAGTCTAAGGATAAGGGGTAGGCCATTTAGGACTGAGATGAGGAGGAATTTCTTCACCCAGAGAGTGGTGAACCTGTGGAATTCTCTACCACAGAGGGCGGTGGAGGCCAATTCATTAAATATATTCAAGAAGGAGTTGGATATATTTCTCAAGGCTAAAGGGATCAAGGGATATGGGGAAAAGGCAGGGACAGGGTACTGAATTTGGATGATCAGCCATGATCTCATTGAATGGCGGAGCAGGCTCGAGGGGCTGAATGGCCGACTCCTGCCCCTATCTTCTGTGTTTCTATGTTTCTCAAGATGTCCCGCCACCTTCAGGGACCTATGCACGTTAACTCCCAGGTCCCTCTGTCCCTGCACACTCTTTAAAACTGTGCCGTTAGGTGGATATTTCTGTGCTTTAAATTCAATGTAATTTATAATTCAATCTCATATTACAGAAAGAAGTTCTCACCGTGCTCCAGGTGTGGTCTAACCAGGGTTTTGTATAGCTGCAGCATAACATCTACCCCCCTTGTACTCGAGATATAAAGGCCAAGTTCCTGTTGTCCCTAACATTGAGTCAGGGAACATGCTCCTTCGCCCTCACATTTCGGCCAAGTCTGGCCTGCATGTCCTCCCTCTGCGCTCCCCACCCCACGACCTTCTCGGCCAGCCTCAGCACATTCAAAGTTATGTGGTGTTGTAACAACAATTTGTATTTATATAGCACCTTAAACATAGTAAAACCTCCCAAGGTGCTTCACAGGAGCGATTATCAGACAGAATTTGACACGGAGCCACCTCAGGAGATATTAGGGCAGGTGACCAAAAGCTGGGTCAAAGAGGGAGGTTTTAAGGAGCATCTTAAAGGAGGAGAGAGAGGCGGAGAGGTTTAGGGAGGGAATTCCAGAGCTCGGGGCCCCAGGCAGCTGAAGGCACGGCCGCCAATGGTGGAGCGACGGAAATCGGGGGATGCTCAAGAGGGCAGAATTGGAGGAGCGCAGAGATCGGGGAGGGTTGTAGGGGCTGGAGGAGGTTACAGAGATAGGGAGGGGTGTAGGGGCTGGAGGAGGTTACAGAGATAGGGAGGGTTGTAGGGCTGGAGGAGGTTACAGAGATAGGGAGGGTTGTAGGGGCTGGAGGAGGTTACAGAGATAGGGAGGGGTGTAGGGGCTGGAGGACGTTACAGAGACACGGAGGGGTGTAGTGGCTGGAGGATGTTACAGAGATAGGGAGGGTTGTAGGGGCTGGAGGAGGTTACAAAGATTGGGAGGGGTGTAGGGGCTGGAGGAGGTTACAGAGATAGGGAGGGTTGTAGGGGCTGGTGGAGGTTACAGAGATAGGGAGGGGTGTAGGGGCTGGAGGTGGTTACAGAGATAGGGAGGGGTGTAGGGCGTGGAGGAGGTTACAGAGATAGGGAGGGTTGTAGGGGCTGGAGGAGGTTACAGAGATAGGGAGGGGTGTAGGGCCTGGAGGAGGTTACAGAGATAGGGAGGGTTGTAGGGCTGGAGGAGGTTACAAAGATAGGGAGGGGTGTAGGGGCTGGAGGAGGTTACAGAGATAGGGAGGGTTGTTGGGGGTGGAGGAGGTTACAGAGATAGGGAGGGGTGTAGGGGCTGGAGGAGGTTACAGAGATAGGGAGGGGTGTAACGGCTGGAGGAGGTTACAGAGATAGGGAGGGGTGTGGGGCTGGAGGAGGTTACAGAGATAGGGAGGGGTGTAGGGGCTGGAGGAGGTTACAGAGATGGGGAGGGGTGTAGGGGCTGGAGGAGGTTACAGAGATAGGGAGGGTTGTAGGGGGTGGAGGAGGTTACAGAGATAGGGAGGGGTGTAGGGCTGAACGAGGTTACAGAGTTAGGGAGGGGTGTAGGGGCTGGAGGAGGTTACAGAGATAGGGAGGGGTGTAGGGGCTGGAGGAGGTTACAGAGATAGGGAGGGGTGTAGGGGCTGGAGGAGGTTACAGAGTTAGGGAGGGGTGTAGGGGCTGGAGGAGGTTACAGAGATAGGGAGGGGGCGAGGAGCCCATGGAGAGATTTGAAAACAAGGATGAGAATTTTGAAATCGAGGCGTTGCCGGACCAGTAGCCAATGTGGGTCAGCGAGCACGGGGGGTGATGGGTGAACGGGACTTTGTGCGAGTTAGGACTCGGGGAGCAGAGTTTTGGATGACCTCAAGTTTACGGAGGGTAGAATGTGGGAGACATAGCCAGGAGAGCATTGGAATAGTCAAGTCTAGCAGTAACACAGGCATGGATGTGAGTTTCAGCAGCGGATTAATTTTGAGTTATATCATCGGGTTAGACCTGACCTGGAGTAACTCTGTTCAGTTCTGGCACTGCACCTCAGGAATGAGATATTGGCCTCGGTGAGGGTGCCGCGCAAATTCACATGGGGTCTTTGATGGGTTGTTGTTGCATCTTTGTTGGGTCTCTGTTGGGTTTTGTCGGGTTTTGTTGGGTCTCTGTTGGGATTTGTCGGGTTTTGTTGGGTCTCTGTTGGGATTTGTCGGGCTTTGTTGGGTCTCTGTTGGGATTTGTCGGGTTTTGTTGGGTCTCTGTTGGGATTTGTCGGGTTTTGTTGGGTCTCAGTTGGGATTTGTTGGGTCTCTGTTGGGTTTTGTTGGGTCTCTGTTGGGTTCTGTTGGGCCTCTTGGGTCTCTGTTGAGTTTTGTTGGGTCTCTGTTGGGTCTTTGTTGGGTTTTCTTGGGTCTCTGTTGGGTCTCTGTTGGGTTCTGTTGGGTTTTATTGTGTCTGTTGGGTTTTGTTGGGTCTCTGTTGGGTTTTGTTGGGTCTCTGTTGTGTTTTGTTGGGTTTTATTGGGTTTATTTGGGTCTCTGTTGGTTTTTGTTGCATTTTAATGGGTTTTGTTGGGTCTCTGTTGGGATTTGTTGGGTTTCTGTTGCGTTTTATTGGGTTCTGTTGGGGTTTGTTGGGTTTTGTTGGGTCTCTGTTGGTTTTCTGGGGGTTTTGTTCGGTCTCTGTTGGGTTTTGTTGGGGTGAAGGGGCAGAGGGCAGGATCTGGAGATCTGCAGACTGAGTAACACCTTCCCTCTTCCCCCTCAGCTGGCGGCACAGGTCCTAGAGGACAAGAACATTGGCTTCGGGCTGGTCGATGCGGAAGAGGATGAAGCTATCGCCAAGAAAATGGGTGAGTCTTTCGACTGTGTTTCTCCTCCTTGCGTTATCTCTGGGAGGGCAGGGGGAGGAGAGTGGAGGAGAGGAGAGGGGAGGAGAGGGGAGGGGAGGGGAGGGGAGGAGAGTGGAGGAGGGGAGAGGGGAGGAGAGGGGAGGGGAGGAGAGGGGAGGAGAGGGGAGGGGAGGAGAGGTGAGGGGAGGAGAGGAGAGGGGAGGGGAGGAGAGGGGAGGAGAGGAGAGGGGAGGAGAGGAGAGGGGAGGGGAGGGGAGGAGAGGGGAGGGGAGGAGAGGGGAGGGGAGGAGAGTGGAGGGGAGGAGAGGGGAGGAGAGGGGAGGGGAGGAGAGGAGAGGAGAGTGGAGGAGAGGAGAGGGGAGGAGAGGGGAGGAGAGGGGAGGGGATGGGAGGGGAGGGGAGGGGAGAAGAGGGGAGGGGAGGAGAGGAGAGGGGAGGGGAGGAGAGGGGAGGGGAGGAGAGGGGAGGGGAGGAGAGGGGAGGAGAGGAGAGGGGAGGGGAGGAGAGGGGAGGGGAGGAGAGGGGAGGGGAGGAGAGTGGAGGAGGGGTGAGGGGAGGAGAGGAGAGTGGAGGAGAGGAGAGGGGAGGAGAGGGGAGGGGATGGGAGGGGAGGGGATGGGAGGGGAGGGGAGGAGAGGGGAGAGGGGAGGAGGGGAGGGGAGGGGAGGAGAGGGGAGGAGAGGGGAGGGGGGGGAGGAGAGGGGAGGGGAGGAGAGGGGAGGGGAGGAGAGGGGAGGGAAAGAGGAGAAGCAATGGGTTGGTAGAATAGCTGGAGTCATTCTCCAAGAAGTCGGGGGGGCGGGGGTGCTGGCGGGGCTGAGTACGATGGAGTTCCAGTGGACTTTAGAGAATCATCAGTGAAGAGGTGGAAGGGGAGTTGGGGGAAGGCTGGATGGGCGGACTGGCCTGCTCCAGGCCACGGCGAATGATCTTTCCCCTCCTCCTGCCCTCATCCCTCCAAAACTAGTGGCTCCAGGGGGCGGGGGGGGCGGGTGGTGGCAGAGACAGGGGGGTAGGGGATAGTCCAGACCGCCCGTGATCGAGAGGGACCAGGATTCCGCCAAGGCCTCACGAACTGAAAACCTCTTCGCCTCCCCGTCTCGTTCCAGGCTTGACCGAGCAGGGAAGTATCTACGTCTTCAAGGAGGACGAGGTCATCGAGTACGACGGGGAGTTGGCTGCAGATACCATCGTGGAATTCCTATTGGACGTAAGTGAAGGTGTCCCACCCCCTGAGGGAGTGAGGGGGCGAGAGGGGGAGGTGGAGGGGTCGTGGGGTGGGGGAGACACATGTTTGGACCAGGCCATTGCCAAAAATAAACGCTGCCTTTATCTCCCCATCATGGTGAGGCCGTCAGGCTGTCTCTCACCAGCACATGCCTTAGAATAGAGGACGGGAGGCAGTCATTCTGTTCGTGATTAGGTAATGTGATATTCACAGGTATCAATTGAGAGAACAGCGCAGTCTGCGCCCGCATGCAGCAAGACCTGGACGACGTTCAGGTTTGTGCTGATAAGTGACAGGTAACATTCGCGCCACACAAGTGCCAGGCAATGACTATCTCCAACAAGCAAGAGTCCAACCACCTCCCCTTGACATTCAATGGCATTACCATCGCTGAATCCCCCACCATCAACATCCTGGGGGGTCACCATTGACCAGAAACTTAACCGGACCAGCCACATAAATACTGTGGCTACAAGAGCAGGTCAGAGGCTGGGTATTCTGCGGCGAGTGTCTCACCTCCTGACTCCCCAAAGCCTTTCCACCATCTACAAGGCACAAGTCAGGAGTGTGATGGAATACTCTCCACTTGCCTGGATGAGTGCAGCTCCCAACAACACTCAAGAAGCTCGACACCATCCAGGATAAAGCAGCCCGCTTGATTGTCACCCCATCCACCACCTTAAACATTCACTCCCTCCACCACCGGCGCACCGTGGCTGCAGTGTGTACCATCTACAAGATGCACTGCAGCAACTCGCCAAGGCTTCTTCGGCAGCACCTCCCAAACCCGCGACCCCTTCCACCTAGAAGGACAAGGGCAGCAGGCGCATGGGGGAACACCACCACCTCCAAGTTCCCCTCCAGGTCACACATACACACACCACCCTAAGTTGGATGGTGTTAGAATATATTAATAAATTTGCAGAGCGTGCCTGTAATTCTCAGGTTAGTTTCAACATAGATGAGTGTGAGGTGCTGCATTTGGGTAGGAAGAATAATGATGCCACATACTGCTTGGGTAATAAGAGTCTGACTGGGGTAAAAGAGCAGTGTGATCTGGGAGTACAGATACACAAATCACTTAAAGTAGTGACACAGGTTAATAAGGCCATAAAAAAAGCAAACCAAGTTATGTTAAACTTGTGTTGAACCTTGTTTGGACCGCACTTGGAGGACTGTGCACAGTTCTGGTCTCCATATACCTTGGTTAGACCACACTTGGAGCACTGTGCACAGTTCTGGTCTCCATATACCTTGGTTAGACCACACTTGGAGCACTGTGCAGAGTTCTGGTCTCCATATACCTTGGTTAGACCACACTTGGAGCACTGTGCACAGTTCTGGTCTCCATATACCTTGGTTAGACCACACTTGGAGCACTGTGCAGAGTTCTGGTCTCCATATACCTTGGTTAGACAACACTTGGAGCACTGTGCACAGTTCTGGTCTCCATATACCTTGGTTAGACCACACTTGGAGCACTGTGCACAGTTCTGGTCTCCATATACCTTGGTTAGACCACACTTGGAGCACTGTGCACAGTTCTGGTCTCCATATACCTTGGTTAGACCACACTTGGAGCACTGTGCAGAGTTCTGGTCTCCATATACCTTGGTTAGACAACACTTGGAGCACTGTGCACAGTTCTGGTCTCCATATACCTTGGTTAGACCACACTTGGAGCACTGTGCACAGTTCTGGTCTCCATATACCGAGGTTAGACCACACTTGGAGCACTGTGCAGAGTTCTGGTCTCCATATACCTTGGTTAGACAACACTTGGAGCACTGTGCACAGTTCTGGTCTCCATATACCTTGGTTAGACCACACTTGGAGCACTGTGCACAGTTCTGGTCTCCATATACCGAGGTTAGACCACACTTGGAGCACTGTGCACAGTTCTGGTCTCCATATACCGAGGTTGGACCACACTTGGAGCACTGTGCACAGTTCTGGTCTCCATATACCTTGGTTAGACCACACTTGGAGCACTGTGCACAGTTCTGGTCTCCATATAACTAGGTTGGACCACATTTGGAGCACTGTGCTCAGTTCTGGTCTCCATATACCTTGGTTAGACCACACTTGGAGCACTGTACACAGTTCTGGTCTCCATATACCTTGGTTAGACCACACTTGGAGCACTGTGCACAGTTCTGGTCTCCATATACCTTGGTTAGACCACACTTGGAGCACTGTACACAGTTCTGGTCTCCATATACCTTGGTTAGACCACACTTGGAGCACTGTGCACAGTTCTGGTCTCCATATACCTAGGTTGGACCACACTTGGAGCACTGTACACAGTTCTGGTCTCCATATACCTTGGTTGGACCACATTTGGAGCACTGTGCACAGTTCTGGTCTCCATATACCTTGGTTAGACCACACTTGGAGCACTGTGCACAGTTCTGGTCTCCACATACCTTGGTTAGACCACACTTGGAGCACTGTGCACAGTTCTGGTCTCCATATACCTTGGTTAGACCACACTTGGAGCACTGTGCACAGTTCTGGTCTCCATATACCTTGGTTAGACCACACTTGGAGCACTGTGCACAGTTCTGGTCTCCATATCCCTTGGTTAGACCACACTTGGAGCACTGTGCACAGTTCTGGTCTCCATATCCCTTGGTTAGACCACACTTGGAGCACTGTGCACAGTTCTGGTCTCCCTATACCTTGGTTAGACCACACTTGGAGCGCTGTGCACAGTTCTGGCCTCCATATACCTTGGTTAGACCACACTTGGAGCACAGTGTACAGTTCTGGTCTCCATATTTCCAAAAGGATATAGAAGCACTGGAGAAGGTACAAAAAAGATTAACAAGGGTGATACCAGAATTGAGAGGAAAGGATGAGAAAGGATGAACAGGCGGGGGGCTCTTTTCTCTAGAAAGGAGAAGGCTGAGGGGTGACCTGATAGAGGTCTTTACGATTATGAAAGGGTTCAATAAGGTAGGCCTAGAGAAGGTGTAGACCACTTGTGTGGCTGGAGACCAGAACTAGGGGCCATCAATATAAGACAGTCACTAATAAATCCAATGGGGAATTCAGGAGAAACTTCTTTACCCAGAGAGTGGTGAGAATGTGGAACTCGCTACCACAGGGAGTGGTTGAGGGCGAATAGTATCGATGGATTTAAAGGGAAGCTGGATAAACACATGTGGGGGGAAAGGAATAGAGGGATATGGTGATGGGGTGAGATGGGAGGAGGCTCGAGTGGAGCATCAACGCCGGCATGGACTTGCTAGGCTGATTGGGCTTTGACTGTGCTGTAGACTTGAAGTAAGTCATTCATTTTTCACCTCGTGGCCCCCTCCGCTTCCAAATGGGTGTCCCAATAAGTCAAAGAATTTCAAACACAACGAGCGTGACCGATTGAGATTCTCTTCCCAGAACTACTGCCTTTCTGTCCCCTCAGGTTCTGGAAGACCCGGTTGAGATGATCGACAACGAGAATGAGCTGGAGTCATTCGAAAATGATGATGACGAGCCAAAACTGGTCGGATACTTCAAGAGCGAAGATTCGGAACGTAAGGATTTCTCCTTGAAACGATTGTAAAGGAAGTATCTCGCTCAATAGATCCGCCCATTCCCTCCTCCCACTCTCCTCTCCTGGAGGTGCTGACTCTCGCTCGGGTACACAGTGAGTCTCCTCCAATCCAACTCCCCTCCAATCCACTCCCCTCCAATCCCCTCCCCTCCCCTCTAATTCCATCCCCTCCAATCCCGCTCCCCTCCAATCCCCTCCCCTCCCCTCCCCTCTAATTCCATCCCCTCCAATCCCCTCCCCTCCCCTCCCCTCTAATTCCATCCCCTCCAATCCCCCTCCCCTCCAATCCCACTCCCCTCCAATCCTCCTCCCCTCCAATCCCCTCCCCTCCAATCCCCCTCCCCTCCAATCCCCCTCCCCTCCAATCCCCCTCCCCTCCAATCCCCCTCCCTTCCAATTCCCCTCCCTTCCAATCCCCCTCCCCTCCAATCCCCTCCAATCCCCTCCCCTTCAATCCCCTCCCCTCCAATCCCCTCCCCTCCAATCCCCCTCCCCTCCAATCCCCCTCCCCTCCAATCCCCCTCCCCTCCAAACCCCCTCCCCTCCAAACCCCCTCCCCTCCAATCCCCCTCCCCTCCAATCCCCCTCCCTGCCAATCCCCCTCCCCTCCAATCCCCCTCCCCTCCAAACCCCCTCCCCTCCAATCCCCCTCCCCTCCAATCCCCTCCCCTCCAATGCCATCCCCTCCAATCCAACACCTCTCCAATCTCCCTCCCCTCCAATCCCCTCCCCTCCAATCCCCGCCCCTCCAAACCCTCCCCTCCAATCCCCTCCCCTCCCCTCCAATCCTGAGGGAGCGCTGCACTGTTGGAGGAGCAGTACTGAGGGAGCGCCGCACTGCCGGAGGGGCAGTACTGAGGGAGCGCTGCTCTGTCAGAGGGGCAGTACTGAGGGAGCGCCGCACTGTCGGAGGGGCAGTACTGAGGGAGTTCCGCACTGTCGGAGGGGCAGTACGGAGGGAGCGCCGCACTGTCGGAGGGGCAGTGCTGAGGGAGCGCCGCACTGTCGGAGGGGCAGTACTGAGGGCGCGCCGCACTGTCGGAGGGGCAGTACTGAGGGAGCGCCGCACTGTCGGAGGGGCAGTACTGAGGGAGCGCCGCACTGTCGGAGGGTCAGTACTGAGGGAGCGCTGCTCTGTCAGAGGGGCAGTACTGAGGGAGCGCCGCACTGTAGGAGGGGCAGTACTGAGGGAGCGCCGCACTGTCGGAGGGGCAGTACTGAGGGAGCGCCGCACTGTTGGAGGAGCAGTACTGAGGGAGCGCCGCACTGTCGGAGGGTCAGTGCTGAGGGAGAGCCACACTGTCGGAGGGTCAGTACTGAGAGAGCGCCGCACTGTCGGAGGGGCAGTACTGAGGGAGCGCCGCACTGTCGGCGGGGCAGTACTGAGGGAGCGCCGCACTGTCGGAGGGGCAGTACTGAGGGAGCGCTGCTCTGTCAGAGGGGCAGTACTGAGGGAGCGCCGCACTGTCGGAGGGGCAGTACTGAGGGAGCGCCGCACTGTCGGAGGGGCAGTACTGAGGGAGCTCCGCACTGTCGGAGGGGCAGTACTGAGGGAGCGCCGCACTGTCGGAGGGGCAGTGCTGAGGGAGCGCCGCACTGTAGGAGGGGCAGTACTGAGGGCGCGCCGCACTGTCGGAGGGGCAGTACTGAGGGAGCGCCGCACTGTCGGAGGGGCAGTACTGAGGGAGCGCCGCACTGTCGGAGGGTCAGTACTGAGGGAGCGCTGCTCTGTCAGAGGGGCAGTACTGAGGGAGCGCCGCACTGTAGGAGGGGCAGTACTGAGGGAGCGCCGCACTGTCGGAGGGGCAGTACTGAGGGAGCGCCGCACTGTCGGAGGGGCAGTACTGAGGGAGCGCTGCTCTGTCAGAGGGGCAGTACTGAGGGGGCGCCGCACTGTAGGAGGGGCAGTACTGAGGGAGCACTGCACTGTCGGAGGGGCAGTACTGATGGAGCGCTGCACTGTCAGAGGGGCAGTACTGAGGGGGGTGATGCACTGTCGGAGGGGCAATACTGAGGGAGCGCCGCACTGTCGGAGGAGCAGTACTGAGGGAGCGCCGCACTGTAGGAGGGGCAGTACTGAGGAGCGCCGCACTGTCGAGGGGGCAATACTGAGGGAGCGCCGCACTGTCGGAGGGGTAGTACTGAGGGAGCGCCGCACTGCCGGAGGGGCAGTACTGAGGGAGCGCCGCACTGTCAAGGGGGCAGTACTGAGGGAGCGCCGCACTGTCGGAGGGGCAGTACTGAGGGACACTGCACTGTCGGAGGGGCAGTACTGAGGGAGCGCCGCACTGTTTCAGACGAGACATTAAACTGAAGGACCTTCTTCCCTCGCTTGTGGATGTAAAAGATCCCACAACCCTTATTTCGAAGAAGAGATGGGCAGTTATCAACGGTGTTCTGGGCAATATTTATCCCTAAACCAACATCACTAAAACAAATTATCACATCGCTCCACTCGAGCCTCCTCCCACCCCTCTTCGTCTCAACCTATCACCATATCCTTCTATTCCCTTCTCCCTCGTGTGTTTATCCAGCTTCCCCTTAAATGCCTCTATACTATTCACCTCGACCACTC
>NW_028226649.1:0-29523 GCF_052327205.1 Somniosus microcephalus
CATAATAACATATATACATATACAACTTCATGTAGAAACAGTTCAAAGGTTCAGTCTCTCAGGAGGCCTCCTGATTCGAGTTGGATAACGCCTTTCAGGGGTCTCTGATTCTTGTTGCTGAGGTGCCTCCTCTAGTTGGTCTCTTATGTCTTGGACATCATCATCAGGTACATTCACTGCCGAGGTAGATGCTTCAGGTTCACTAACTTCTTCCACGGTTGTCTCTGTCGCAACCATGGGTTCGACCCTTGTTCTCAATTCTACCAGTTGGTCAGCATGACGCCGTATTACATTTTTACCAACATCTACCGTGTACATCAGGGGTCCTTGTCTGGCCCGAATTGTTCCGGATTGCCATTTCTCGTTTCCATAGTCCCTGGCCAACACTGGTTGTCCTACCTCGAAACTCCGAGTGGTCTTTTTATTTATATGCTGGAACTGTTTGTTTTCAACTTCCCTCCGCACATTTGGTTTTAACAAGTCCAACCTGGACCGCAACCTCCTGTTATAAAACATCATGGCAGGACTTTGGTTTGTCACTGCATGAGCGGCGTTTCGATATGCCAGTAGAAACTTGTCCGCCTTATGTTGTAGTGGAATCTGATCTTCGCTCATGGCCTTTATTGCCTTTTTGAATGTTTGTACAAATCTCTCGGCCAACCCATTTGTAGCCGGATGATATGGGGCAGAAGTATAATGTTTCACCCCATTCTTCTTTAAGAATTTTTGGAATTCTTCTGACACGAACTGTGGTCCGTTGTCGGAACATATTTGTTCTGGCAATCCGTTCCTTGCGAATATCGTTCGTAACACCGCAATTGTCTTTTCTGAAGTAGTGGTAGTCATCTTGATCACTTCTGGCCATTTAGAATGTGCTTCCACCGCAATTAGAAACATGGAGTCCATGAATGGACCAGCAAAGTCAATATGTACGTGTTGCCATGGGGCTGAAGGCCATTCCCATGGATGCAGCGGTGCAATCGGAGGTGCATTTTGCACTTTTTGGCACCCTGAGCAGCTTTTCGTCAGCTCCTCTATCTGTTGGTCGATACCCGGCCACCACACATAAGCCCTAGCAAGGCTTTTCATCTTGACTCCCCCCAGATGACCTTCATGCAGTTCCTTTAGAACTCTTTCCCTTAACTTAGGAGGAATAATCACTCTCGTTCCATACATCAATGTTCCTTGACAGACGGACAGCTGGTCTCGTCTTGCCGAGAATGCCGGTAACAGAGAATCACCATGTGCTGGCCATCCCTTCACTGTCACCTCGTAGACTCGGGACAGTGTCGGGTCGTTCCTGGTTTCTCTTTCAATACTTGCATTGGTGACTGGTAAACACTCGATGATGGTCGAGTGAAATAACTCAACAGGGTCAACCTTCGTTGTCTCCTCTTCTTCAGGTAGTGGCAGGCGCGACAGCCCATCAGCATGGCCATGCTGCTTTGTACCTTTGAATTCTATCTGATATTGATGTGCCCCTAGGAAAAGGGACCATCTCTGGAGTCTCTGTGCTGTCATCACCGACACACCCTTCTTAGGGTTAAAAATGGATACCAACGGCTGATGGTCTGTCAGAAGCGTAAACTTTTGGCCCTGCAGGTAATGATTAAACTTCTTTACTCCCCACACAAGGCTGAGAGCCTCCCTATCTATCTGAGCATAGTTGCGCTCAGCGGAGGTCAATGATCTGGATGCGAACGCGACTGGCCTCTCCGTGCCATTTAGCAACTTGTGTGAGAGTACTACCCCAATACCATATGGAGAAGCATCACAAGCCAAACGAATAGGCAGTGTTGGGTTGAAGTGAGCCAACACTTCCTCTGAGGTTTTCAATTCCTTGCTTTTGCGAAAGGCCTTCTTACAGTCCTCGCTCCACTCCCATGGTACTCCCTTCTGCAAAAGAGCGTTCAGCGGGTGCAGTACCGTGGATAAATTTGGCAGAAACTTATGGTAATAGTTAATCAATCCTAGGAACGACCTCAACTGAGATACATTAACCAGAGCGGGAGCCTTCACAACCGCTTCGATCTTGTCAGGAGACTTGTGAAGTCCCTCCTGGTCAATGACATGGCCACAGTACGAGATCCGCTTCTGAAAGAACTCACATTTCTGCCGATTAACTCGAAGTCCATATTCTTTCAATCTGATGAGCACCAGTTCCAAATTTGTGAGGTGTTCCTCGTCACCATCTCCTGTAATCAGAATATCGTCCAGGTAACATTGTGTGCCTGGAATTCCCTGTAATACCTGCTCCATGGCCCTCTGCCAAATTGCTGGAGCCGATGCCACTCCAAAAACCAGTCTATTATACCGGTACAAGCCTCTATGCGTGTTGATCGTGAGGTACTGGTGTGACTCTTCCTCAACTTCCATCTGTAAGTACGCCTGCGCCAGGTCTATCTTGGTGAAGTGTTTCCCGCCCGACAATGAAGCGAAGATATCCTCAATCCGCGGAAGCGTGTGAAGCACCGGATTAACAGTGATCTTGAAATCTCCACAGATGCGAACCTTCCCTGGTTCTCCCGGCTTGTTGCTCGAAGGACGCTTCATCATGGGAACAATGGGTGTAGCCCACTCACTCCAGTCTACCTTAGACAGTACTCCTGAACATTCTAGCGCTTCCAGCTCCGCTTCCACAGCAGGTCGTATCGCATAGGGTACCGGTCTGGCTTTGAAAAATTTTGGTTGTGCATGTTCTTCAATCTTGATGTTTGCCGTAATTCCTCTCAGTGTTCCCAGTCCCTGCTGGAACACCTCTTTAGCATCGTCCAATATTCTGGACAATCGTTTAGGTTTGACATCTGTTTCCCTGGCATCTACCGTTAGTGCTTTTAAGGAATGCCAGTCCATATTCATTTTTCTAATCCACTCCCGTCCCAGTAGTGGTGGACCTCCTTCAGGTAGCACATATAAGTCCATTCCTCGGCTTTCTTTGCCCTTGTGGACCACCTTTACCTCTATCTTTCCGATGAGGTATACTCTTTGCCCCGTGTATGTTTTCAATACAATCTCCGTATCCCGTAGGGGAATATGTTGGAATAACCTTTTGTAATCTTTCTTATTCATGACCGTCAATGCCGATCCAGTGTCCAATTCCATCTTCACTTGGACTCCTGCTATCTGAAGTGTGACCCAAATTGTCTGGAGGTCTGCTTCCTACCAACGTTGTATACTCTTAAGCTACCCAGTTCATTACTGCTGGCGTCTGAATCTGACTTCTGTTCATTCGAACTGTTCTCTGTCACCTTGTGTACCTTTCTGTACTTTCCCTGCGGTGACTTTTTGTTGCTGGTCTTCTCTCCTGACCGGCATACTTTAGCTATGTGACCAAGCCTGCCACATTTTCTGCATTCCTTATTTTTGAACCAGCACTGGTTCTGATCGTGCGTTGTCTTTCCACAACGATAACATTTTACTGTACCCAAGACCATTTGATTTGTGCTGAGTTCCGGTGACCGTAGCTGCATTACCGCCGTGCCTCTCGCTGCGGCTTTGTGCGATGCTGCCATAGCGACAGCTTTATCAAGCGTCAGCTCATTCTCCTCAAGCAGTCGCTTTTGTGTCTCTTCTTTTAACAATCCACACACAAATTTATCTCTCAGCGCATCTGTTAGTCCTGTTCCAAACTAACAGTACTTTGCTAGCTTACGCAATTCAATTAAAAATTCAGCATTGCTTTCATCTTTCAGCTGCTTTCTGCTGTAAAATTTAAATCATTCCGCTAGCATCAGCGGCGTGGGGCTTAAATGATTTTTCAGGACGGTAACAATATCCGCGAAAGTCTTATCCGCCGGCTTCTCTGGTGATAGAAGGTGTTTCAATTGCCCGTATGTCTTCGCACCCATTAAGTTTAATAAGGTTAGTGCTTTCTCCCCATCTGGTATCTTATTTGCTCTACAATAAACTTCTATGCGTTCTACATATGTGGTCCAATCTTCGATGTCGCTATCAAAAGTATTAATGTTCCCATGTTTAAGCATCTTTGCAATTTTTTTTTTCCAAAATGGCGGCTTCCCGCGCTTGGCGGTCTTTCCCGCGCTCGTCTTCTTCACCCGCTGGCTGCAATGGTGATTGCTGTGCTGCTGCCGGTCTCGCCTCCCCAGTGGTTAACAACTCCCCCGACGCTGCTTCTACTCCACCGCGGTTCCCGTGGGCATTCGCGCTTCCCTGCCGTCGCGCCTCGCAGCCCTTCTTGCAGCCCGGTTATGTGCACCCGCTGCTTTCGAATTCACCGCGGCTCTCGCGCCTTCAGCTGCCCCAGTCGCTGCGCCTTTCGGCCCGAATGCGGCCCGGCCCTTTTCACCGGCCGCGGTCGATTTCACCGCCCTCTTTCCTCCGTCTTCCCTCCCCTTCGTTACAGCCAACGCGGCTGACTTTCGCTGATTGGCTTACCCACCACCGTGGTAGAAGGAAGATAGCTGTCTGCCGCTGATGGGGGCTTCGAGTTCAGAATTTCTCTTCTTCACTCCGGGTCCTCGATGCCTCCCGCGTGACGTGCTGTTCAGCAGGATGATGAGGGTGGATGCCTCTTCTCGACGCCCGTTCTGAGGACGAAGCTGCCGTGGATGTAAACTGCCGCAGGGTAAGATCGGACTCGTCGCCACTGTTAAGTCTGTGTGTTCCAGTTATATTTAAGGTCAATTACTGACACAGACTACAAGAAAAACTTTTCAATAGGTCTTTACTATTCGGAGGTTAGGGCTGTACTACCCAGCAAATTACTACACAGCACTTATATACCGGTGTGGTCACCACCGGTATTACCGTATACAGCAGCCAGAGAAAGTAGTACATCTCTTAAGGTGGAACCAGGTTTAAGTTCTCTTAAGGTGGAACAAGTTACATACACCACAAATGGGATATGCTGCAATGGAGGAAAGGTGAAACTTCCAACACTAACAGCTCCACCTGAACCCCTACACTCACTTCTGTTGGGCAGAACTCCAGCTTCAAGACAATTACTCATATCAGGAAGTACAACAACTGTTTTGCAATGACCTCTTTTGGTGCAAACAGAGTGCGTGAATCAGGATTTTGCCCAACTTTTAAAGTTCATGGACAGGTGTACCATACAGCTGGCTCACTACTTCCTCTACCAAACGAAAGACCTCAGTTTCTCCAAATCTACTTCTTGGGTGATGGCGAAGAGCAAGCCAATCGCCGCAGGGAAGCTGCTGTTCACCCCGCACAACAACACCAAGTAATGCTTCAAACTTTGCTTGGGTTACAGGACATGCTTCATCAGCAAAACCCATATGTAAAGAGTTTCAAAACAGCCATCAAAAAAACAACAAATGAAGACCTCAAAGTTGTCATCAAAGCTGACAAGACTCCTGCAGGTGAACATGAGCGACGCTTCAATGCTCCGACCACCAATGAAGTAGCCATTGTCATTGTGGGCCAAGAATTTGAACAACAGGACATTGTCTTGCATATGAGAGGTGGTCCACTCAAAAGAATTTCTGAGCTTCACAGGTCATATGATCCTATGCAATACCCGCTTTTGTTTTGCCACGGGGTGGATGGATACGGTGCCTATAACAAGATCCCACATGTTGACCCCAAAACTGGTGTGCCACCTGCAGCCCAAAGGCAAAAGATGGTATCTGCCATGGAATTCTATTCATACAGGCTGATGGAACGACAAACTGCTTCAAACCACCTGCTTCAGTGTGGAGGACTTCTCCACCAGTTCCTCACTGACATGTATGCAAAAATAGAATGAGAGCGGCTTCATTGGTTCCGGAATAACCAAAATCAGTTGAGAGTCACAGACTATATACACTTGCGAGATGCTGTGGCCAATGATGGCAACACTGAGGACATTAGTCAAATGGTCATCCTACCATCCACCTTTGTTGGAGGTCCTAGGTACATGCATGAGCACACACAGGATGCCATGACCTATGTCAGAAACTATGGCAGACCTGACCTCTTCATCACCATGACTTGCAATCCCCAATGGCAGGAGTTCCCACCCAAAGCTGGTACTGAAAGGCATGACCTCATAGCACGGGTCTTCAACCTCAAAGTTAAAAAACTGCTCAAACTCCTGACTGTAGGCAAAATTTTTGGTGCACCCCATTGCTACATGTACAGCATTGAGTGGCAGAAGAGAGGACTTCCTCATGTTCATCTTTTACTCTGGCTTCAGGCAAAGATTCACCCCAATCAAGTTGATTCTTTCATTTCTGCAGAGCTACCCGATAAGGACAAGGATCCAATCCTCTTTGATGTTGTTGTAAAAAATATGATTTATGGTCCTTGTGGGCGACACAACCCTTCTTCGCCCTGCATGAAAAACAATGAATGTACAAAAGGGTACCCAAAGCCACTCCGCGAAGAAACTCAGCATGGGGATGATGGCTACCCTTTGTACAGGAGAAGGGGCAAAGAGAGTGGAGGTTTCAGCACTGAAATAAGAATGCGAAATCAACATTCTGTTGAGTCAGGTCAACCTGGTCAGTCCAATCAGACAAGGCAGCAAGGACAGCCATTGGAAGTTGACAACCGTTGGATTGTTCCTTGTTGTCCACTCCTATCCAGGCTCTTCAAATGTCACATCAATGTGGAGTACTGCCACTCAGTTAAGTCTATCAAATATGTGTGCAAGTACATCCATAAGGGCAGTGACCAAGTTGTCTTTGATCTTCAACCGGCTGGACAGCAGAATCAAAATGATGAGATCGCCACACATCTGATGGGCCGTTACATCTGCAGCAATGAGGCAGCCTGGTGAATTTTTGGTTTTGACATCAACAAGCGTTACCCCACTGTCACTAAATTGGATGTGCACTTGCAAAATGGACAAAGGGTTTTCTTCCGACCAGGAAATGCCAGGCAATGTGCCGAGGAATCTCCAAAGACAAAACTTACAGCATTCTTTGAGTTGTGCCAAACGAATGACTTTGCCAAGACACTTTTGTATCATCAGGTGCCCAAGTACTACACCTGGCAGCCAAACAAGACATGGCGGGCTCGGCGCCCTGGAGCAGGTCAGAAGGAAGTTCCTGGTCATACAGGGGTGTACTCATCAGATGCACTTGGCAGAGTCTACACGGTCCATCCAAACAACACAGAGTGCTTTCACCTTCGTCTACTCCTCCATGACGTTGCTGGGCCAACATCATTTAATGACCTCAAGACTGTCACTGGCCAACTCTGTGACTCCTTTCAAGAAGCTTGCCACAGGAGAGGACTCATTGAGGATGACATTCATTGGCATGCAACGATGACAGAAGCTGCTCTGTCTTACTCCCCCAATAGGCTATGAAATCTCTTTGCCATTATAATTGCCCTCTGCAGCCCTTGCAACCCGATGCAGTTGTGGGAAGATCACAAAAGACAGCTTCACAGAACATAAGAACATAAGAAGTAGGAGCAGGAGTAGGCCATACGGCCACTCGGGCCTGCTCCGCCATTCAATAGGATCATGGCTGATCCAAATCCAGACTCACGTCCACTTCCCTGCCCTCTCCCCGTAACCCCTAATTCCCTTATCTGCTAGGAAACTGTCTATCTCCATTTTAAATTTATTTAATCTTGCAGCTTCCACAGCTCTCTGGGGTAGCAAATTCCATAGATTTACTACCCTCTGAGTGAAGAAGTTTCTCCTCATCTCAGTTTTGAAAGGGCAGCCCCTTATTCTTAGATTATGCCCCCTAGTTCTAGTCTCACCCATCAGTGGAAACATCCTCCCCGCATCCACCCAATCAAGCCCCCTCACAATCTTATATGTTTCGATAAGATCGCCTCTCATTCTTCTGAACTCCAATGAGTAGAGTCCCAACCTACTCAACCTTTCACCAACTCAAGACAGCCAACCCCACAATGACACTGAACTTCACTGATGCAATGTACAATCAGGTTTTGATCCTTCTGGAGGACAAGACTTTGGCATTGGCTGGCAAGTCTCTGACTAAGTTGAACCTTCCATCTCCCAATAGGAATGATTCTCCAGGTCTCAGCAGAGAGGTCCTCAGGGAAACCACCTACAATGTTGAGGAACTGACCTCCTTTGTCACCATCACTGAACCTAAATTGGTTCCAGACCAGAAAGAGACATACAGGTTGGTTGTAGATATGGTGGAAAACAATGCTGGTGGCATTATCTTCCTCGATGCACCTGGTGGAACAGGAAAGACATTCCTGATCAATCTTTTACTGGCCATGGTTCGCTCTAAGGGATGCATTGCACTGGCTGTTGCCTCATCAGGAATCGCTGCAACTCTTCTCCAAGGAGGTCGCACTGCCCACTCAACCTTTGCTCTCCCTCTGGACCTGACAACACAAGAACACCCAGTGTGTAACATTAGCAAAGGAACTGGTGCTGCTGAGTTGCTTCAAAAGTGTAGACTCATTGTGTGGGATGAGTGTACAATGGCCCACAGGAGGGCACTTGAAGCACTCAACAGAACTCTTCAAGATCTGAGAGGCAACAATAGGCTGATGGGTGGCATCACACTGTTGCTGGCAGGTGATTTCCGCCAAATCCTGCCAGTTGTCCCCAGAGGAACTCCAGCAGATGAACTCAATGCATGTCTCAAGGCATCCCATCTGTGGCCAAATGTGCAAACAGTCCATTTGACCACAAACATGCGTGTTCATATGCATGGTGACGAAATGGCAGGATCCTTTACCCGACTGTTGCTAAATTTGGGAGATGGAAAGTTGCCAATTGACAGCAGTGGTCAAATCACCATTCCTCCAGGCTGTGGCAGTCAAGTCAGAACAGTTGATGAGTTGATCTCTAAGGTGTATCCAAACCTCCTCAATCACTTCAAAGATCCCAAGTGGCTGTGTGAACGGTCAATACTTGCACCCAAGAATGATACTGTCAACAACATCAACATGCTGCTTTTTCAAAAACTCCCTGGCCAAGAGCGAATTTATAAAAGTGTAGGTATTCGTGTTGACCTCTAGGGACGAATGCCTACTAAATAATTTAGTTCGACTTCAGATGAATAATTACTAAGTTTTTATTAACTGGAACTGACGAAATACAGTCGGTAAGCTGGCTTTACACAGGAGCAATGCGAGGTAGGTCTTTCTCTGACGGGGACTCCATGAGGACTGAGTCCGTAGTCCTCGGGAGAGCATGATGACGTCATCATGCTCAGTCGCGTTTTCCCGCTCTTCGGGTGTCACGTGACCGCGTCCTGACGTTAGCGCGTTGGCCTGCGCTTGGAGCGGTCACGTGACCCGTGCCGATACATCAGCGCGTTCACCCGGTGCGGACGCTGGCTGTTGAGGCCGAAGTCGCGACCGCGGGAGCAGGAGCTGGAGGCCGAGCTGAGCCGGCGCTTGCCGCGGGGGATCGCGTCGCTCATGCCTACCGGCCGATGCGGCCGAAGTCGCGGTAGGCCGGGCTGTGCCGGCAGCCGTCATGGAAGGCCGAGTCGGGCCGGCGGCCGCCGCGCGTACATCATGTAATGCATGACGTGACGTCAGCGTGCTGGGGCGCGTCTTAAAGGGGCAATGGCCCCCACAGGTAAGTTAAAGGGGTAACGGCCCAAACAGGTAAGTAATATACATACAGTTAGGTTAAAGTGAATTATATACATTATATGTGTAAGGGACACCCGGTGGAACTGCCACATGCGCCCCCCCAGAATTCGCTTTAACGAAAGTCCAAAGATGAGATGGTCTGATGAGCAGGTGGTCTCAGTGGGCGTGCTGTCTCGACTTGGCGGGCGAGGTCTGAAGATGCTGGTCATAAGCGGATCCTTACACGCGTCAAGGTGAATAAAACGTATCCGTCAAGCGAAGGACTGTGGAGGCGTGCGACCTCTGCAGCCCGTGGTTCAAACAGGCGCCTGGGCGAAACAGCGGGCCGTGTCATGGAGGTGGACGATCGTACCTGGTGTGCCGTAACGACGATGGGCGGTTGATGGTCAGGCGGGCGATATCAAAATATGCTGGCCAACTCATGGTGGCTTGCAAGCCGGGCAGGCGCGGATTATGGCTTTGTCGACGTTAGCGAAAAAAGAAAACACAAAGTCCCCAGTCTGACGAAATCTGCAGGAGACTGGAACGCATGGGACGGTGCGTGCCATAGTGGTACGATGGTAACACAACAGAGAGTGAAGATACAGGGAGCTGTTACTCGTCAAAGAATACTCTAGTAGTTGTTTACATGTTTCCTTGGGTGTTCGACTGTAAATAGCGAGGATTGTCCCTTTTTCGTTTTTGAATTTCTGATGCTTCGAAGCTGTGAGGAGCTTTTAGGATGATAGTAGGACTAAAAGGTTCACTGGGCCTGTGTTGAGCCTCAGTTTTTTTGAGTCCTCTTCACTGATGGGAGTGACCAAATCGAGTTCTTCATTAGGAAGGCAATTGGAAGAGCTGCTGTCCACACGGTGACGCAACAATTTTACCCCTCGATTGCCCCTGCCAAAGTGTTTGAAACGAATAGCTGGTGAGGCAGCAACATTGAGGAAGCGATTGAGCAAGGGGGTGTGCATCTTGAGCTCCGTTTCTGACTCTTGTTCTACTTGTCTGTTGAGGACTGGGCTACCAATCACACGCATGTCAAAGGCAGATCCTAAAAAGGATGGTTTGTGAGTCTCGTTGGCTGTAGCGATGGTGTAAGGAGGCTGAGCTGTGGATTCATTCCAATATTTCCCAAACAAGCCAACCTGAAGGATTCACTGAGCGAGACTGCTACGTTGTTGTTCTTTTGGGCAATTAATGTTCCGTGTGTGTCTTCTGAAGAAAATGGTCACCTTCATTGCATGAAATCACTGAGAGGCTTCCGGGAACGCCATTTCATATAGTAGAGCGGACAGTAGTCATCGGTGATGTCTCATCTCAACATTACATTCAACTCTGTGCCTTGCGGTGCCAAAGGAACTGGAAGTTAACCAGGTCGACTAGGAAACATTTGCTATTTATTGTCAATCGACGTGCAGCTGTGCTTCAAATCCTTGATGGGTACAGCTTCGCACGAATCCTGTGCCCCATAGCCCTGGTAGGTAGGTTACTGCTGAACTTGGCACGGACCATGCCACAGTTTCAATGAGCACGAGTCTTGTGTGGCTTACCACCAGGAGTGACAGAGCTGTTCTTTGCTTTGTAGATGTAGGCACATCTCGTGCCCAGGTAAATTTCCGTTTCCTCGCGGCAATAAACCCCTCAATCTTCAGGAGAGCGGTGCTCGCTTTGGTTTCGAAAGCCTCGTTTATAGCCAGTAAACGCAGTTTTGCAGAACCTATGGATATTACAAGGCTTGATATCAGTAATGAAACAGTAGAAGGAATAGTAACCTGCTGTCGGCAGGTTGTCTTTCAATGTTCCTGTAGGAAGGCTATTCGTTCGGCACTTGTCAGGTCATTAAAATCAGAGTGCAGGCTTTTGACCTTCTGTAGCTTAACCTGTTTCTAGCACATGCTCTATGGAGAGGAATCGCCTCCGGACCCTTGTGCTGATGGACCAGAGAAAGGGTGGGACAGGCCAGGTCGTCGTCGCTTTCGGTGGGGGGAAACTGCCGGAAGGGCGGCAACGCTGCTTGTTGTTTCTGTTGACATAGTGAAACTACTGCCGAGAAGGCGGCACGCTTCTCTTACTCACCGGCAAGTATGATAGGTAACACAACCAGCAGGCCGACGGGCTGGTGCGTCGTCGGCGGGGAACGAGTCTTCGTGTTGCACGAGAGGTGGATCCTCGTGGCTTGCGAGGGATGGGTCCTCGAGGTTTGCGAGGGATGGGTCCTCCTGGTTCGCGAGGGCTGGGTCCTTGTGTTTCAAGAGGAGCGAGTCCTCATGTTTTGGGAGGAGCGAGTCCTCGTGGTTCGTGGGGGTGAGTCCTCGTGGTATCCCCGCCTGGCGCGCTCTGATCTTGTGGGCCCGAACGTGCTGTACCCCGCACTTGGAGAGATTTATACTTGCCGTTGCGTTGGACGTAGGGGCGGACGACCTGCATGGCGGTAGAAAAGTCGACCACGGGGACAGTAAACAAATGCGTGGTCTGCTCCGCGTCGATGTTCCCGGAGAACTGGGCTTCTACCTTTCCAAAGCACGAGGGCGGTTGTTTCTCCCTGAATTGCGGCAGCGACAGCGAAATGGCTGGTGCTTCCATGGCGTGCTTCTTTTGCAAAAAACGTTCACAAAATCGAGGTCCGGCTGTTTTTTGTCTGTGAAAAACGGGATCGCCTCCAGGCTGCACTTCCTTTGCGAATATGTTCGCAAAGACGGGGTCGCCAGGTTCAGGCTGCATGCTTCCTCCGTGAAAACCGTCCACGGAGTCTGTTGTTCGTCGGTCGTCTTCTGTGAAGACGAGGTTCAGGTTGTGCGTTTCTTCCGCGAAAAACGTTCACGGTTTCGGGGTCACCAATTGTAGGTATTCGTGTTGCCCTCTATGGACGAATGCCTACTAAATAATTTAGTTCGACTTCAGATGAATAATTACTAAGTTGTTTATTAACTGGAACTGACGAAATACAGTAGGTAAGCTGGCTTTACACAGGAGCAATGCGAGGTAGGTCTTTCTCTGACGGGGACTCCGCGAGGACTGAGTCCGTAGTCCTCGGGAGAGCGTGATGATGTCATCACGCTCAGTCACGTTTTCCCGCTCTTCGGGTGTCACGTGACCGCGTCCTGACGTTAGCGCGTTGGCCTGCGCTTGGGGCAGTCACGTGACCCGCGCCGATATGTCGGCGCGTTCACCCGGTGCGGAATATACATACAGTTAGGTTAAAGTGAATTATATACATTATATGTGTAAGGGACACCCGGTGGAACTGCCACAAAAGTGTTGATACTGTTTGTGACAGTGCTGATGGGGTACACTACCCCACTGAGTTCCTCAACTCATTGCAGCCTTCAGTAACACCTCTTCACAAACTCGTACTGAAGGAGGGCACCCCCATCATGCTCTTAAGAAACATCGATCCACCAAAGTTGTGCAATGGAACCAGACTGGCAGTCAAAAAGCTCATGCCAAATCTCATTGAGGCTACCATCATATCAGGCTGCGCCAGAGGTGAGGATGTTCTCATTCCTCGAATTCCAATGATACCAAATGACTTGCCATTTCAATTTAAAAGGCAACAGTTTCCTGTAACAATTTCTTTTGCAATGTCAATCAACAAGGCACAGGGGCAGACTTTGAAGGTTGCTGGCATCAACTTACTCACGTCCTGTTTTTCACATGGTCAGTTGTACGTGGCATGTTCAAGAGTTGGTGCATCAAGGAATCTGTTTCTTTTAACACCCTCAGGAAAAACAGAAAATGTTGTATATCAACGGGCTCTCCAATAATGCCATCATTAGGGAAGGAAAACAGGTAACTGTAAAACCCGAACAAAATATAGCACCCCTGCCTTCCAACAGACAAACAGAAGCTTAAAGAAAATGCTGTTATCATGTTAATGCGCAACATTAATCCACCTCAATTATGCAATGATACACGCTTGCAAATTCGAAAAAATGTTTTATACAGATTATACTGAATTTGGTATTTTTATTTAGATTAAAATTCCGTCAAAGCCACTATATTTTACGCGCTGCCAAGTAACGATGGGAAGGGCGTAGAGAAAGAAAATATACTCCGCCATCAATACCTGTCCATCAGCGTTGTATTATGCAAATAGTTGGCGCATTTGGTGAAGAAATTTTTTCTCAATAAAAATACAGATTCTGGGAAACTCTTAAAAAAACGAAAGAGACTAGGCCAATTTGTTTTTTTTATTCAGATTAAAATTCCGTCAACGCCACTATATTTTACGCGCTGCCAATTAATGATCGGAAGGGCGTAGAGAAAGAAAATATACTCCGCAATCAATAGTTGGCGCATTTGGCGAAGGATTTTTTTCTCAATAAAAATGCCAAATCTCGGAAACTCTTAAAAAAACGAAGCCATGCAATTTCCTCCTGGGTTGGCTATGGAAAATTGCATTTTTAAATCATAATCATTGTTTGAGTCTTTTTTTAAGCGGAATGTGGTCCTCCCATTAAATAATTCAAGAATTTTATTGCTTTTTACAATAATGCACAATCATTATATGATCATGATGACACATTAATGTCAATGATAACATTGCAAAATTATAATTCTGCTTGCTACCTCCAAAGTGACATAGAAGGAAAAATGTAAAACCTGGAGTATATGGCTACTGGCGATCCCCATTAACAAAAAATGAAGTTAAAGATCCAGCTCCTGGGTGCTTAGGAAGAGTTCTTCAATCTAAACAGTTATATAAACATGGCAGAGGGTTCTTCAGCTCCCCCGGCAACGCCGGGTACTCCAGCTAGTATAATATACATATAATCTTTTCTTAGAGTCAATGGTCACTGGTTTTCCCACTGCTTATTGCAAGCTGTAACATAGTTTGCCACTAATGTTACACATTTTCTCTGTTCCCCTAATAGATATGGGAGTTTTTGGTGGTCATTCAAATTTTTGAATTCAGGGCATATTTTTATGAATTTTGGGTAGAAATTCCCCCTTATGTCCTGATAGTTTCCACAAGTTGTGAAGAAGTGCAGCTCTGTCTCCACCACTCCCTGACTGCAGTGAGAGCACAGCCTGTCCTCTCTGGGCAGCCAGGTCTGCCTGTGTCTGCCTTTTTTGATGGCCAGGCTATGCTCACTAAGTCTGTACATTGCAAAGGTTTTTCTCAGTTTGCTATCTTTCACCATGGTCAGGTAATCAGCCATGGTGTACAGTCTGTTTAGGGCTGTGGTAAACTACTGTTTGTATTCCACTGTGTACATGTCTGTACATGCCTCGGCTGACTCCTCCCACGAGTCCAGGTATAAAGGTGACTGCTCCACAGTCCCTCTGTATTCTGGACTGGTCGACCACTCGAGGCACACCTTCATTCTCTTGTTAATAAAAGCCTGTTAGTTACTCGCTTAACCTCAGTCTTTTGAGTAATTGATAGCGCATCAATTTTATTAACAAGATTTTTTATAATGGAGAAGATCCTCATACCAGCATGCCTGGACTTAGACCATCGGGAGGCGGACGCATCCACCAAGTTTGCTCACTGGCTTAAGTGCTTTGAAAAATTCCTGATCGCCTCCGCTGCAACGGTCAAATCGGATGAGGACAAACTGGATGTCCTGATCTCCAAAGTGAACCACCGAGCGTACTCGGTCATCCAGGACGCGACCTCGTACACGGCTGCTCTCAAGCTCCTCAATGACCAGTACACGCGCCCAGTGAACGAGGTGTACGCCAGGCACCTCCTGGGGAGTCGTAAACAACAACCTGGGGAATCGACCGAGGAATACCTTCAGGCACTGTCTGTGCTTGGCCGGGCCTGTGGTTGTAAGGATGTAAAGGCCACCATGTACACAGAGGAACTTATCCGGTACGCTTTTGTGGCGGGCCACAGGTCCAATTACACCCGACAGCGACTGTTGGAGCAGAGTGACCTCGACCTCAACAAGGCCTCTGAACTCACACTATCATTGGACGCAGCCTACCGGGGCATGGATGCCTACTCCTCTGCACCGTGGACGCCGCGGGGAACGACAGCCTGGGACACGGTAGGACCGTCTCATAGCGCCGTGCCATCCCAGCCACATCCCAGCAACGGCCCAACTACCACAGCAGTGTCCCAAGGCCAGAAATGCTACATCTGTGGCCAGGCCAAACACCCCAGAGCGCGCTGCCCGGCGAAAAATGCGATCTGCTCGGGCTGCGGGAAGAAGGGACACTACGCCAGCATCTGCAGGGCCAAAGCCACCCCGAACCCCAGCAGCGCCGCGTGTGGGCCGTGCTGGCCGCCATCTTGGGCCTCCCCAGCCATGTGCGAACCACTGGAACAGCAGCCATTTTGGACGCCTCCAGCCACATGGGGATCATGGACGCCGCCATCTTGGACGCCAGCCGCCATCTTGGCCCCCAATACCGCCTCATCTGATACCCACAACGACACACCGACCCCTACGCTGGCCTCTGTTACGCTGGACCAAGCGAGACCGCACCAACTGGCCCGGTCCACAATGGACATTAAGGTAAATGGTCACGAAACAATCTGCCTTTTTGACTCTGGGAGCACGGAGAGCTTCATCCACCCCGACACGGTGCGGCGTTGCTCTCTCCCAGTCCTGCCTGCGCACCAGCGGATTTCTATGGCCTCCGAGTCCCAGTCGGCGGACATTGGCGGCTACTGCGTGGTGACACTCTTAGTAGACGGGACTGTGTACGATAATTTTAAACTCCTGGTCCTGCCCCACCTCTGCGCTGCCGTTCTACTGGGGTTGGATTTTCAGTGCCACCTTAAAAGTGTTACGATGGCGTACGGTGGACCCCTCCCCCCACTCACAGTCCGCAGCCAGCAGCTTCCAAATTGCCCGCCGCGCACCAGGTGCAACCTCTCCATACTCAGAGTCACCCCCCCCCCACTGTTTGCTAACCTCACCCCCGACTGTAAGCCCATCGCCACAAAGAGCAGGTGATACAGTGCCGGGGACAGGGTTTTCATTAAAACCGAAGTGGAGCGGCTCCTGAAGGAGGGGATTATTGAGGGCAGCACCAGCCCCTGGCGAGCCCAGGTTGTGGTCGTTAAGACCGGCGAGAAGCAGCGCCTGGTCATCGACTACAGCCAGACAATAAATCGCTACACCCTGCTGGATGCTTACCCACTCCCCCGCATAGCTGATATGGTCAACCAGATCGCGCAGTACCGCATCTTCTCGACCATTGACCTGAAATCAGCGTACCACCAGCTCCCTATCCGCCCTGAGGACCGCCAGTATACTGCCTTTGAGGCAAACGGCCGCCTCTATCACTTCCTTAGGGTTCCCTTTGGCGTCACCAACGGGGTCTCCGTCTTCCAAAGGGAGATGGACCGGATGGTCGATCAAAATGCGTTGCAGGCCACTTTCCCATATCTGGACAATGTGACCGTCTGCGGCCATGACTTGCAGGACCATGACGCAAACCTCGAAAAATTCCTCTGCACCGCCCAACTCCTGAACCTGACGTATAACAAGGAGAAGTGCATATTCCGCACAACCCGCCTCGCCATCCTTGGCTGTGCTGTGGAACACGGAGTCATCGGTCCTGACCCCAACCGGATGCGTCCCCTTATGGAACTCCCACTGCCTCAAGGCCCTGAAGAGGTGCCTAGGGTTTTTCTCCTATTACGCCCAGTGGGTCCCCTACTATGCGGACAAGGCCCGTCCGCTGATCAAGTCCACCTCTTTTCCCTTGACGGCAGAGGCCCGCTTAGCCTTCCACCGTATCAAGGAAGACATTGCCAAAGCCACCATGCACGCAGTGGACGAATCCATCCCCTTCCAGGTGGAAAGCGACGCGTCCGACTTTGCCCTGGCCGCTACCCTTAATCAGGCGGGGAGACCCGTGGCCTTCTTTTCACGAACCCTCCAGGGCCCGGAGACCAGACACTCCGCTGTTGAGAAGGAGGCCCAGGCTATTGTGGAGGCTGTGCGTCATTGGAGGCACTACCTGGCCGGAAAACGATTTACCCTGCTCACTGACCAGCGTTCAGTTGCTTTTATGTTTAACAACAAGCAGAGGGGCAAAATCAAAAACGACAAGATCTTGAGGTGGAGAATCGAACTTTCCACCTACAATTACGAGATCTTGTACCGGCCCGGGAAGCTCAATGAACCCCCGGATGCTCTATCGCGTGGCACCTGCGCCAGCACGCAGATCGATAGACTGCGGGCCCTCCACAATGATCTCTGCCACCCGGGGGTCACCAGGTTCTTCCACTTCATCAAGGCCCGCAACCTGCCTTACTCCATTGAGGAGGTCAGGACCATGACCAGGAACTGCCAAGTCTGCGCTGAGTGCAAACCGCACTTTTATAGACCAGACAGGGCTCACCTGATAAAAGCCACTCGCCCCTTCGAGCACCTGAGCGTTGATTTTAAAGGGCCTCTCCCCTCCTCCGACCGTAATGTGTACTTCCTCAACATTATTGATGAGTACTCCCGTTTCCCGTTCGCCATCCCCTGCCCGGACATGACCAGTGCCACGGTCATTAAATGTCTGAACGACCTCTTCACCCTGTTCGGTTTCCCCAGCTATATCCATAGCGACCGGGGCTCATCGTTTATGAGCGACGAACTCCGCCAGTACCTGCTCGCTAGGGGTATTGCCACAAGCAGGACCACCAGTTACAACCCCCGGGGGAACGGACAGGTGGAAAGAGAGAATGCGACAGTTTGGAAGGCCGCCCTGCTAGCCTTAAAGTCTAGGGGCCTTCCGACCTCCCGCTGGCAGGATGTGCTCCCCGATGCGCTCCACTCTATTCGGTCACTGCTCTGCACTGCCACTAACGCCACCCCTCATGAGAAAATGTTTGTCTTCCCAAGGAAGTCCACATCGGGGACATCGCTACCGCCATGGCTGACGTCCGCAGGGCCGGTCCTACTGAGAAGACACGTGAGGACCCATAAAACGGACCCCCTGGTCGAGAGGGTCGACCTCCTCCACGCCAACCCCCAGTACGCTTACATTGCGTACCCGGACGGGCGGGAGGACACAGTCTCCATACGAGACCTCGCACCCTCGGGGGCCCCAGTAACCCACTACCCACTACCAACCCCCCCCACGATCCAATATCCAACCCCAGCAGATGGCACGCCTGGGCCCCGCGACCCGCTCGACACCCACGAGGACTACACACCAGTGCCCCAGCCTACGCGGGACTCGACGCCGGAAGCTTCACTACCCCTGCCGTCGCCACGTCGATCACAGCGGCAGACAAGACCTCCGGAGAGACTCCAATACAGAAACTTTTAATACACTTCACCCCGCTGGACTCATTTTTAAACAAGGGGTGAATGTGGTAAACCACTGTTTGTATTCCACTGTGTACATGTCTGTACATGCCTCGGCTGACTCCTCCCACGAGTCCAGGTATAAAGGTGACTGCTCCACAGTCCCTCTGTATTCTGGACTGGTCGACCACTCGAGGCACACCTTCATTCTCTTGTTAATAAAAGCCTGTTAGTTACTCGCTTAACCTCAGTCTTTTGAGTAATTGATAGCGCATCAAGGGCCAAATAGCAATCGAGTTTGTTTTGGGTTTTTGTCGTTTCTGTTCAATAGGTCAAATATTTTTCTTTTTGTTTATTAATAATTGTGTTGGGTCGAATTCTCTGTGCTAGGATGTCACTGTCCAGGGGCTGATTATTATTAGTAGTGTTAGTAGTGACTTCACTGAGTCCCAGGAGCAGTTGACTGAGGGGACTCTTCTTTATGTTCACCTCTTGGCATTTCAGGGCTTTGTAATGATAGCAGTGGGGGGTTGCTCATTTTTAGATGTTTCCAAAATTTGATGGCTCTTTTATGGATATTAATTAATAGTGGATATTGGCCTAATTCTGCCCTGCAAGCATTGTTTGTGGTTTTCCTCTGAGTCCAGAGGATACTTTTTCAGAATTCTCTCTCTCTCTCTCTCTCTCTCTGATCCTATCTCTCTCTCTCTCTCTCTGACCCTTTATCTCTCTCTCTCTCTCTGATCCTATCCCTCTCTCTCTGATCCCCTCTCTCTCTCTCTCTCTGACCCTCTCTCTCTCTCTCTGACCCTCTCTCTCTCTCTCTGACCATCTCTCTCTCTCTCTCTCTCTCTGACCCTCTCTCTCTCTCTCTGACCCTCTCTCTGACCCTCTCTCACTCTCTGACCCCCCTCTCTCTCTCTGTGACCCCCCCTCTCTCTCTCTCTCTCTGACCCCCCTCTCTCTCTCTGACACTCTCGCTCTCTCTCTCTGACCCTCTCGCTCTCTCTCTCTGACCCTCTCTTTCTCTCTCTCTCTGACCCTCTCTCTCTCTCTCTCTCTGACCCTCTCTCTCTCTGACCCAATTCCAATTCCAATTCCAATTCAAATGCTTTATTGGCATGAAAGTTTACAGAGAACCATATTGCCAAAGCTTACATAGCAAAAAGGTACAGTTTTCCAACATTCTGTAGGTGTCAATCGATTTGACATTTGTTGGGTACATACAATATTACTTTTAAACAATATTAATTTTAAACAGTCTTTGTACTTCATTTGGTACGTTCAATATTAATTTTAAACAGTCTTAATTTTAAACAGTCCTCAGGTTGTGACATGTTGTTACATATTTGGCCCCAAGGTATGGTCTGTCTCCTTCTCCTAGGACTAATCTCAATTTTGACAGATCATCCAATTCCTTCAAATCTGGGGTTGTTTGGCTTAGCTTGTTGAATATGTTTCTTGATGTGTTGAATTTTTCGCATTTTAGGAGGAAGTGCATTTCTGTTTCAACCTCGCCAGCCAGACATTGATCGCATATTCTATTCTCTCTAGGCTGCCAGGATTTCTTGTATCTGCCTTTTTCAATTTCCAGTTGGTGGTCGCTTAGTCTGTACCTGGTGAGGGTCTGTCTCTGTTTTGTGTCTCTGATGGTCGTGAGGTAGTCTGCCAGTTTATATTCTCTTTTTAGGGCCCGGTAACATTCTAATCTGCTTTGGCTTTCGGTTATTTTGTTCCAATGTTCCAGGTAGGTTTCTTTGCATTTTTTAATGATTTGGTTCACTCGGATTGGTGTTTGGACGGCTGTGTTGGTTTGGGGGTCCGGCTGAGTACTTAGTTTCAGTAGCAGCTGACTCAGGGGACTCTTTTCTGGGTTTAGCTCTTGGGTCTGAAAGGCTTTGAAATGAAGGGTGTCTGGGGAGCTAGATTTGAGGTGATTTAGGAAGTTTAGTGCTCGTTTTTGGATGTTTATTATCAGTGGGTATCTGCCTAGTTCGGCTCTGCATGCATTTGTTGGCGTTTTTCTTTGGGTGCGAAGGATGCTTCGGCAGAATTCTGCATGTAGGGCTTCTATTGTGTGTTTTTCCCATTTAGTGTAGCTTTGGTGATTTAGCGGGCCCCATACTTCACTACCGTACAGTGCAATGGGCAGGATTATGCTGTCAAATATTTTGAGCCAGATTTTGATTGGGATTTGGATGTTGTAGAATTTTCTCTTTATTGCATATAGGGCTCTTCGGGCTTTTTCTTTTAGTGCATTCACTGCTATGCTGAAGCTCCCTGATGCTGTAATAGTTAGACCAAGGTAGGTGTAGCTCATAGTGTGTCCTATAGTGGTATCACTGAGGGTAAACTGGTATTTGTTTTCCTGACATCTGGGCCTTTTTTGAAAAATCATGATGTTGGTTTTCTTTAGATTTACTGTTAGAGCCCAATTTTGGCAGTATTTGTCGAGTAGGTCTAGTTGTTGCTGTAATCCCTGTTCTGTGGGAGACAGCAGAACCAGGTCGTCCGCATAGAACAGGGATTTCACTTCTCCATCCAGGAGACGGAGACCTGGTGACTCGCTTTGCTCCAGCATGTCTGCTAATTCATTTATGTATATGTTGAACAGGGTCGGGCTCAAATTGCAGCCCTGCCGGACGCCTCTTCTCTGGGTGAAGAAATCGGTGCGTTTGTCTCCAATTTTGACCCCGCATTTGTTTTTCAGATACATTGATTTAATAAGGTCATAGACTTTGCCCCCTATTCCACACTGAAGAAGTTTATAATAGAGCCCTTCGTGCCATATCAAATCGCTTTATTGGCATGACAAGGTACATCTTATGTTGCCAAAGCATTGAAAAACATTCATGGTTGAACACATAAACACAGATCTATCCATACAGTGCATAAACAGATATATCCCTGAGTGTATAAATATACATTCATATAATTTGTATATACTCTTTTCTTATATTTAGTGGTTGTCCCTCTGTTTATGGCAAGCTGTAACATAGTGTGCCGCTAATGTTACACAATTTCTCTCTTCCCCTAGTAGGTATGGGAGTTTTTGGTCGTCATTCAGATTTCTGAATTCCGGGCATATTTTTGTGAATTTTGGGTAGAAATTCTCCCTTATGCCCTGATATTTTCTACAAGCTGTGAGGAAGTGCATCTCTGTCTCCACCACTCCCTGACTGCAGTGAGAGCATATCCTGTCCTCTCTTGGTAGCCGGGTCTGCCTGTGTCTACCTTTTTCGATCGCCAGGCTGTGTTCACTAAGTCTGTACATTGTCAAGGTTTTTCTCAGTTTGCTATCCTTTACCGTGGTCAGGTAATCAGCCATGTTGTATTGTCTGTTTAGGGCCAAGTAGCAATTGAGTTTATTTTGGGTTTTTTTTGTTTCTCCATAATATGACAGATATTTTTCCTTTTGCTTAGTGACAATTGTGTTGGGTCGAATTCTTTGTGTTACGCTGTCACTGTCCTGGGGCTGGTTATTGTTAGTAGTGTTAGTAGTTACTTCACTGAGTCCCAGGACTAGTTGACTGAGGGTACTCTTCTTTATGGTCCTCTCTTGGCATTTCAGGGCTTCGTAATGATAGCAGTGGGGGTTGCTCATTTTTAGGTGATTCCAAAATTTGGTGGCTCTTTTTTGGATAGTGATTATTAATGGATATTGGCCTAGTTCTGCCCTGCATGCATTGTTTACGGTTTTCCTTTGAGTCCGGAGGATACTTTTACAGAATTCTGCATGTAGGATCTCAATTGGGTGTTTGTCCCATTTTGCAAATTCTTGTTGTGTTAGCGGTCCCCATACCTCACTGCCACAGAGTGCAATTGGTTCAATTACTGATTTAAAAATTTTGAGCCAAATGCTAATTGGGATTTCTATTTGGATTGATTTTTTAATGGCATAGAAAGCCCTTCTTGCTTTCTCTTTCAGTTCATTCACAGCCAGATGAAAATTTCCCGTAGAACTGATTTTTAAGCCCAAGTATGTGTAGTTAGTGGTTTGTTCAATTTTGGTTGTTCCTAGTGTGAAATTTATTTTGGGTCCCTGATGTCTGGATCTTTGCTGGAACACAAGGACTTTGGTTTTTTGGGGATTTATTGTCAGGGCCCAGGTCTGGCAGAATGACTCCAGCAGATCCAGGTTCTGCTGTAGACCCTCCTTAGTTGGTGACAGCAGAACCAGGTCATCTGCATAGAGGAGGAATTTAACCTTGGATTCATATAGGGTGAGGCCGGGTGCTGTAGATTGTTCAAGTAGTTTTGCCAATTCATTTATGTAAATATTAAAGAGTGTCGGTGAGATGGGCGAGCCCTGTGTCACCCCCCGCCAACGTGGGAAATATTTTGTTTCTTTGTCTCCAATTTTAACTGCACATTTATTGTTTGTATACATTGATTTAATTACATCATATGTTTTTCCCTCTACCCCGCTTTCGATAAGTTTCAGGAATAGACCGTCGTGCCAGATGGAATCGAAAGCCTTCTGGAAATCTATAAAGCATGCGTAGATTTTGCTTTTGTTTTGATGAACATGTTTGTCAATTAGGGTCTGTAGGGTGAAGATATGATCTGATGTTCTATAGTTTGGTAGGAATCCAATTTGGCTTTTACTCAAGACATTGTGCTCCTCAAGGAAGTTTATAAGTCTTTTGTTTATGATACTACAGAATACCTTCTCCAGGTTACTGTTTACACAGATGCCTCGATAGTTATTTGGGTCAACTTTGTCCCCACTTTTGTATATGGGCATTATGAGTCCTTTGTTCCAGATATCAGGGAAGTAACCGACACTCAGAACCAAGTTGAAGAGTTTTAGGATAGCCAGTTTCATTTTATCGTCTGTGTGTTTAATCATCTCGCTTAGTATGCCGTCTGCACCGCAAGCTTTTCCTGGTCGCAGGTCCTTGAGTTTTTCAAATAGTTCTTTTTCTGTTATTATGGAGTCTAGCAGGTTTTGGTTATCTTTTATGGCCATTTTGAGCTTTTCCAGTTTTTTGCATATTTGGTGTTGCTCTGGCTTTAGTGTGTTTTTCTGGTATAATTTTTCAAAGTGGTTTTCCCATGTGTCTCCATTTTGAATGGCCAATTCGTCATGTTGTTTTTTGTGTAATGTATTCCAGTTGTCCCAGAAACAATTGGAATCAATGGATTCCTCAATGGAGCTGAGTGTATTCTTAATATACTGCTCTTTTTTGGTTCTGAGTGTGTTTCTGTATTGTGTTAGTGTCTGACAATAAGTAAGGCGTAATTCCTCATTTTCTGGCTGTCTGTGTTTTTGGTTTGATATTTTTCTAAGTTTTTTCCTCATGTTATGGCAATCTGGGTCAAACCATTTTTCATAGTTTTTGTTTTGGGTTTGTTCTTGCGAGCTTTCAAGTTTGACCTTGTTGCCAAATTATCAAAAATATTATTTAGGTTATTCACTGCCCGGTTTACGCCTTCTTTATTGTGAGTGTATATGTTTTCCAGAAAGGTGTCCAAGAGAGCTTGAGTTGTTTGATTGCTAATTGCTTTCTGGTATTTTTCTGTGCTGTTTTTGGCCCATCTGTACGATTTTTTGGTGTTGTACAGCTTACTGGGTTGTGTTTCTGTGTTGGTTGTTTCTGTCTTTTTAAGATACATAGTAATTTGACTGTGGTCTGACAGTGTTGTTTGTGGTTTGACTGTGAATGCTCTGAAAGAGGATGGGTCCAAATCCGTAATCATATAGTCTACGGTGCTACAGCCAAGAGGTGAGCAATAGGTCGATCTTCCTAGGAGATCGCCCATGAACCTACCATTGACAATGTACAGACCCAGGCTTCGACAGAGCTGCAGGAGCTGTTTTCCGTTAGTATTTGTCTGTTTGTCGCAGTTATGCCTGTATGGATGGGAAGGGATATCGAAGTGGTTATTCCCAAATATGTAATTGTTTCCCTGATTATTGGTGAAGTCTGGTTCTTCGCCAGTTCTTGAATTGAGGTCACCACAGATCAACACGTTCCCCTGGGCCTGGAATTGGATAATCTCCCTCTCAATGTTGGAGAAGGTGTCCTCTTTAAAGTACGGGGATTCCATTGGGGGGATATAGAGTGCGCAAATGAAAACATCTTGAGTGTTAGAGATAATCCCCCTCTCAATTTTGAGCCACATGTGGTTTTCGCCCTTTTTTATAAATTTGATGCAATTCTTAAGCTCTGTTTTAACCAAATCAGTATGCCTCCAGAGTCTCTGCCTTGGGTTACTCCTGGCAATTTATTGGAGGGGACCACCAGCTCTGTGTACCCTTGGGGACGGCCAGTGTGTCCTTCTCCTCTATACCAAGTTTCCTGTAAAATGATAATATCCAGATCTTTAGTTTCATCTATGAACTCTGGGGTCCTACTCTTCACGTCGAGCACCGAAGAGCGTAGACCTTGGATATTCCAGGTCAAAATATATAAGGATTTCATGTTAAGTTTGATCTTTTACTATGATAGGTTAAAGAATGATATGTGTTTGTCGTGTCTAAATGGGGGAAAAAGATCATCTCAATTGTCTATAAATGCTGATACTACTTGGTTACAACTCTTTCTAGTAACTAGTCCTTAATTTTTTTTTCATTTTCTGATCCATAAGGCGGAAGTAGATGCTGCTGCACATCTGCCTAGTGTCTCTTAATGGATTGTCTCTGCCTGAGGTATTGCGTACGCCCTGTGCATCTCTCCCTCTGTCTGGCTGGGGGTGGTCCTGTTCCCCTGTAGGACAGGAGTGGTGCAGGTCTGATATTGTTGTCGTGCATGGGGATCCTCTCTGGTCCCGGTTGGTGTGGTGGTGGTCTCTGTAGTAGTCCTGGTATGTACCCCGCTGATCTCTGGTGGTCGGGGGGGGGTCCTCCTGGAGTCTGGGTATGGACCCGGTTAAAAGCGACGTCCTTCAGGGCTTTAGCAAAGATCGATATTCGTTTCCTGTGGATATGGACGCGGTCGTGAAGACATTCCACATCGAGGGTGGGGTGTTGGGCCAGGTGCATGTTCACAGAATCACAGATCACAGAAACCTCACAGTACAGATAGAGGCCATTTCGGCCCATCGAGCCTGCACCGACACATATCCCACCTGATCCCCGTAACCCCTACACCAACACATACCCCACCCTATCCCCGTAACCCCACGTATTTAATCCCCCTAACACTAAGGGTCAATTTTTATCATGGCCAATCAACCTAACCCCGCACATCTTTGGACTGTGGGAGGAAACCGGAGCACCCGGAGAAAACCCACGCAAACACGGGGAGAATGTGCAAACTCCACACAGACAGTCACCCGAGGCCGGATTCGAACCCGGGTCCCTGGCGCTGTGAGGCAACAGTGCTAACCACTATGCCACCGTGCTGCCCTGTGTTTTAATTCACAGTCTCTTGCTATGCTGGCATTTATCTCACGAATTGTTTTGTTGTTAAAGTCTGTTCTCGGCAATATTGTGGAAACAGTGATTCTAGTGTTTGGGAATGTATTGCTTGCCTTCTCAACCACTGCTCTGAGCGATGTTGCTACCCCTTTCTGCTGGGCCTTTAGGTCATTTGTGCCAGTGTGTATTATTATGTGTTGGGGGGAGCCTAATCGGGTTTTGGTCAGCCATTCCAGGGCTCTGTCTGTTGTTGGGCACCAGAGCTTTTTTACTATATGTCTAGGGAAGAGCTTTTTCTCCCATAGAAATTTCCCATTTGAGTCTATGAGTATTACGATGTCAACCTTGTTGGTGTTTACTGTCTGGTGGCTTTCGCCTGGACTCATAGGTTGTGTGTTGGACTGGGGTGGTCGTGTCTGGTGTGTGCGCTCCTCTTGTGAGCGGCTCGCTTGTGGTTCCACAGTGGTGGGGGAAGACTGAGCTTCAGTATGCTGGTCGGTCTGTGTGGCACCCCCTGTATTGTGTGTCTGCTGCTGTTGTTCAGTGTGGGAGTGCAGCTGTTCAGTCGGGCTCTGTATTGTCTTATCTCTAGCCTCTGGCTGCTGGTCTAATGGTGCTATCTCTCCCCTATGGCTCTCTTTGTTTTTCTGCAGCTCTTTCACCTGATTCCCAAGTAGATTCAGCTCTCTCCTGTATCTCTCCCTCTCTTGCTTTTGTTCATGTTTCAGTTTAAGGACCTCCTCTCTAAGTTTAACCAGCTCTGTCTCTAACTGGTTAAATTTATCCTTTAGTTGTATCTGGCTGTGTGATCCCAGGGTGTGTGTCCGGTCGGCGCTGGAGGGCTCACTCACTTCCTGGCTAGGCTGCTCTTCTCTTGGTGAGCTGGAAGTGGTAGGGGGAGTATGTGTGGCTTCCTCCCTGGTAATTACGCTGGGGTTGGTCAACTGTACCATGTGGCTGTGGGGCCCCGGGGTGAGTGTCTGGTTAGAACTGTGTGGCTCGTTCACCTCCTGACCAGGCTGATTTACCCCTGGTGAGTTGTCAATGGTGGGGGGAGCGCGAGTCGCTTTTTCCCTGTTAGCCACTCTGGGGCTGTTCCTTCCCCTCTCAGTTATTTCTTTCAGTGTCTTGAAGGCCGTTTGAAAGTCGTCGAGGTTGCCTTGCACCAATATTGTTCTGTTATCGTACATGTTGACAGTCGTGGTTGCACTGTCCGGGTCCCCTGGTTTCTTAATTTTCAGTTTGGACCCATTAGCGGTTCTTTCCTGCTTAACCCTGGTATAGTGTGATTTTATTGCTGTGATCCAAGCCGCTGACTGATCTGAGTAAAAAATGAGATTACACTTTTTCCAGTGCTGTACCAGTCAGCAAAAAGAGTTTCTGGTTTTGCTCTCAGCTGATCTTGCTTGAGCGATTTTTTAGCATTTTCTTTGGTGTTGGGGGGAATCTGGAAGAGTTTGCTCTCAGTGTGCCTCGGGAGCTGCTGTGGCTCCTCCGATTCGCTCATTTTTAGTATTGTAGAGGTACAAATTATTGTTGACCTTAGGATAAGCTTTTCTGGGGCCCCGGGTTTGGTGTTTCCCTCTCCCGGCTCGCGAACTTTCCCAGGCCCCGGGCTCGCTCGCTCTCCAGGCCCTCCCCAGGCCCCGTACTCACTGTCCTGGTCTGCGTCTGGGATTTGCTGTTTCCCGGTGTCTCCTGGCTGCTCCCCTCCCCCTCAGAGGTCTCTGAGCCTCTGTCTTGGCCCGGCTCTGACCCTCTCTCTCTCTCTCTCTCTCTCTGACCCTCTCTCTCTCTCTCTCTGACCCTCTCTCTCTCTCTCTCTGACCCTCTCTCTCTCTCTGACCCTCTCTCTCTCTCTCTCTCTCTCTCTCTGACCCTCTCTCTCTCTCTCTCTCTCTCTGACCCTCTCTCTCTCTCTGACCCTCTCTCTCTCTCTCTCTCTCTGACCCTCTCTCTCTCTCTGACCCTCTCTCTCTCTCTCTGACCCCCTCTCTCTCTCTCTCTCTGACCATCTCTCTCTCTCTCTCTCTCTCTCTGACCCTCTCTCAATTTTTTCAATTCAATTCAAATCGCTTTATTGGCATGATAAGGTACATCTTATGTTGCCAAAGCATCGAAAAACATTTATGGTTGAACACATAAACGCAGCTCTATTCATACAGTGTATAAACAGATATATCCCTGAGTGTATAAATATATAGAAACATAGAAACATAGAAGATAGGAGCAGGAGTAGGCCATTCGGCCCTTTGAGCCTGCTCCGCCATTCAACGAGATCATGGCTGATCATCCAAACCCTAGCACCCGGTCCCTACACCAACAGCCATCCCACCCAAGCCCTATCCCCGTAACCCCACGTATTTAATCCCCCCTAACACTACGGGCCAATTTTTATCATGGCCAATCAACCTAACCCGCATATACATTCGTATAATTTGTATATACTCTTTTCTTAGGTTTACTGGTTGTCCCTCTGTTTATGGCAAGCTGTAACATAGTGTGCCGCTAAGGTTACACAATTTCTCTGTTCCCCTAATAGGTATGGGAGTTTTTGGTCGTCATTCAAATTTTTGAATTCAGGGCATATTTTTGTGAATTTTGGGTAGAAATTCCCCCTTATGCCCTGATATTTTCCACAAGCTGTGAGGAAGTGCATCTCTGTCTCCACCACTCCCTGACTGCAGTGAGAGCATATCCTGTCCTCTCTTGTCAGACAGGTCTGTCTGTGTCTGCCTTTTTCAATAGCCAGGCTATGCTCACTAAGTCTGTACATAGTCAAGGTTTTTCTCAATTTGCTATCCTTTACCATGGTCAGGTAATCAGCTATGTTGTATTGTCTGTTTAGGGCCAAGTAGCAATTGAGTTTGTTTTGGGTTTTTGTTGTTTCTGCCCAATATGACAGATATTTTTCCTTTTGCTTAGTGACAATTGTGTTGGGTCGAATTCTCTGCTACGATGTCACTGTCCTGGGGCTGGTTATTGTTAGTAGTGTTAGTATTTACTTCACTGAGTCCCAGGACTAGTTGACTGAGGGTATTCTTCTTTATCATCCTCTTTTGGTATTTCAGGGCTTCGTAATGGTAGCAGTGGGGGTTGCTCATTTTTAGGTGTTTCCAAAATTTGGTGGCTCTTTTTTGGATAGTAATTAATAGTGGATATTGGCCTAGTTCTGCCCTGCATGCATTGTTTATGGTTTTCATTTGAGTCCGGAGGATACTTTTACAGAATTCTGCATGTAGGATCTCAATTGGATGTTTGTCCCATTTTGCAAATTCTTGTTGTGTTAGCGGTCCCCACACCTCACTGCCGTAGAGTGCAATTGGTTCAATTACTGATTTAAAAATTTTGAGCCAAATGCCAATTGGGATTTCTATTTGGATTGATTTTTTAATGGCATAGAAAGCCCTTCTTGCTTTCTCTTTCAGTTCATTCACAGCCAGATGAAAATTT